>NC_142707.1:63066499-63217143 GCF_055471065.1 Atractosteus spatula
CTCTTAACATCAAGTAAATCAATAATATACTTTAAAACAAAATGAACAAATCAAAGTTTGATCGAAACTGATCCAGTGTGAAAACAGGCTAAAACGAATGGATGTTTTATATCATCAAAACAAATTTAAATTCCGACAAGAACATTTAGGAGATGCTGTTAATTGCTTTAGATTTCCAGATTAGATGCTACATGTTGTTATTATAAACTGTTAAGTACAGTACTGCAGCAGCAAGGTAGTGTTTCTTATAAATATACTGTACTATATGTGAACTCAGAGACATATCAAAAGTACCATTGTAAATAGGAGGGGCCCCTTTGTTTAATGGCATTTTAAAACTTCAGTGCTTGTACTTATGACCTGGCCTAGAGTACCCACAACTCACAAACCCTTTACAGTCTCCTACCTACGCCTCTGCCCATGCAGGTTATGAATAAATTGATCTACTCCCCTTTGTCTCAGAAATAAAAACTAAATTCCTGCCTGTGCACAAATTGTCTGCAAGGCAGAGCAAGCCATCTGGGTAAGCTTCTCTGAGATACTGTTAAACCCAATGTGTTTATATTACCTTTATTTAAGCATTTCTGAAGCAAAATTCCTTATACTGTACAGTTAATGTTTCTTCTGGTTTTATATACAACCACCCAGAGAACTTTACTTAAATATGTCACTCTGTGAAAAATAAGATTAAAGTTTTTAGTCACATATAGGATACTTCTATACAGTATGTGCTACCTAAAATATATGTTTGCAGAAAGTACTGCATAAGCTTGGAAAAATTATTGAAAATATATTTGGATTCTACATCAAAATGTAAAATACTGTATGTAGCAGTATGAAATATTGCAATATGAAAGTTAAATGGAAGGTTTATGTGAAAAAGATTTAACCAAGATAGCTAATGTATTGTAAACAAAGTAGAAATAAGAATGGATCCACAAAGGCTTGAATATCTTTTCTTAAATTATTTTAAAATTGACAGATTGTAGAACAACAGTCCATACATTATCAGAAACGACTTAAAGGTATTAAATCAGGGTTTTTCAGTATCTGAACATTCAAACGTCTATGTTTGTCCCAGCAGTAATTCATGTATGTATTATATATGTATATACATCATTTATGTACAGTATACAAGTATATCTATGTTTATAATGTATTGTGTATGTTTATGTCTTTATGTATAATAACTGCAGGATTACTGTATTTGTATAGGATTTGACATCACCCTGTAATGCTTTGTGTGTGTACTTCATTTAAATGCTGAATCGTTAAATAAGGCTGAACAAATAACAGATCCCACTAAAGTACCATTATAAACCAAGCCCATCCAAAATGCTGCAGCTGTACCCTGGTGACAGTGACTATTTTCATGACGATGATGCACCTGTCCAAAGCAACAGATTGTGTGTGAATGTTTTGAGGAGCATGAAAGACACTTCAGACATCTTCCATGGCAACCAAAATCCCCTCATCTTTGTCCAACTGAGCATCTTTTGGATGAACAACGTTCAGCCATCAGAAGCATCCTCTTCCTACCTCTTTTCATCACTTGCATGAAATATTGATAACTGAATGTACTGACATTCCTCAGTAACTTTCTGCACCTTATGGAGTCTATGATATGCTGTGCCAAAGTTGTTGTTCGGGCAAACAGCGACTCAGTCTAATATTCCGTGTCCTGTGATGGAGCTTAATGGTGTATCTGTACATTTTGTTTGTTCTCTCTGGCCTATTTGGCAATTCCAATTTCCCTAAAAGGAGATGTTGATATATGAGGAATGTCATGTAACCAGTAAACGTGGGCACAAGATCTTGTTAAGACACAGCAGAAATCATCTACCTGTGTTGTAAAGGAATGGAAGAATTCTCTCGCAGAGATATATTTTGCCCACAACCAAAAGACATCATCTGAGTATGCAATGACCTTTTGGACAGATGGAAATTCTGCCTTGTTACAAAAGCTACTGTTTGAACTTTTGTCCTCGTCTTCATGTTTGCTAACTCTGAAGTAATTCTGTGTTCGCTTCATCAATAAAGCTGTTACCCAACATACAGTGACAGAATACTCATCTTGGATTTGTGGTTTTATCACATTGCCTTCGAAGAACTGGAAGGAACCGTCTTATAAAAGTATCGTTCCTCCTATAGTAAACTGCAAATAAGGCTCCTTTGACTTCAGGACTTCAAGAACTTTGTCAAGATTATTACACTAATATATTGTACACTGACAGCACTGCCTGGCTTAGGCCTAATGCTGAAGTCCTAAATTAGAAGATCAAGAAATGTACTGTGGTATGATATATTCTGTCCATTCTGGGCTTCATCCATCCACTTCGTCAAGCAATACATTTCCCTTCAGAAACAATGTAAATGCCTTCATTTTAGCATGAAAATTGACAGAGTTCGTATATTGTATGGTTCAGGAAATTAATTGAATGTTTGGACATTGTGAATACAGTATATTTGCCTTAATTTAGATCAAGTTGTTTGAAAACATGGAACTGAGAACCAGCTGTTGTAACACAAAGTATTTGGAATATTTATGCAAATTGCACAGTGAAGATGGATATCTGAAATTATTCTAAAATTGGGAAATAAACCTGATAAAGCGAATTATATTTGAATAAATTTCAATGTTGAGATTCCCCTGCTTGGTGGATCACAAATAGAAGAATAAAGTGCAATTTTGAGTTTATTTCCTTTCCATTTCCCTTTCATCTCTTAGGGAGTAGAACCCATTGGGAGGAATAAACACAACATATTGTACCAAGATACTGAATCCAGTAACAAAACTTTAATTTGTTCTATAATACAGTTATCAGTGTTAAGATAGTCCTTCCTCTCATGCTGCACAGCAAGTCTACTGTTTTCTTATAATCCTTTCATCTGTTTTTTTTGAGTCAATGTGTCTAACAATCTAAAGATGACTATAATGCTTGTTTTGATTTTAAGAGATATTGGGGATAAACTTTAATCATCTCTGAAAACAGAGTTTATTAAAAAAAATAGTAATCCTACTATATATACATGATGATTGTGCAAAAAGTAGTGTTTAAAGCAAACACTGAAATATTATTTGTCCCTCATTCTTAGCTTAAACTGTTAAATGACTTGTTTTTGGCTATGTGAAAATAATGACTTTCAAGCAGGCAACATTTAGTCAATAGCTGCTAGAAATTATTTCAATTGAAACAATCTATGCCTTTATTTTTCAAATGGGCTACTATTCACTTCAAAAACTGTGATGGTGTGTTTGCATATGGTCGACGTTTACATGTCCATTGGTAACCATGGTACTGTATTTTTTAATAAATCAAGCAAATAATTCAAATGAAAGCAAAACTAGTAAACGTTTTGCCCATTTACAGACACATTGCTGAATTCTGATTTTTTTTTTTAGAGGAAGGTTTTCACACCCCTATGTTGGAAAGAGTCCAGAGTTAATATTATCACGATTCTTCATGATGCTCAGAAGCTTAGAGAACGTCCTTGTTTTTCAGCTGAGAGTGATAACAGACAACATCATTTTCAAGCCATGGGTTTGAAAAGATTCAAGTCTTTGAAACATTGATTTAGAGTGGTCCAGAGTTGAAAAATGTATCTACAGTATGTTAAAATCAGAATTTCTAGGTCAAAGCAAGTATTGGGGAAATAGAAGTTTACATAGAATTAGATTTATTTTTTTCATTGTACCATCCAATTTACAGTAAGTGTTCTGTGAGCTCATCTGGGAGGTACCGGCTATTTATAAATAAAATATCTCAGCACTGTCTATCTTTCCCTTTTCCGAAAGAAGCAGATCTTATCTGGGTAAAGTGATCTCACATTGATAACCAGTCAAACTGCTTCGATGTCCTACAGTACTTCAATTGTTACTTGTTTGGTAAAAATGTTAAGTTTGAAAATGTAATATTATTTTGTGATTCTCATATAAGAAATATTTGTGTTTCTAGATGAATAACATACTTAAGCAGAAGTGAAGAAATATTGTTCTGGGGTTTATTGTTTGGTCTGGGATGCAATAGGACTCATAGCTTTACTCATTATCAGGATCCAATAACAGCACATCTATTTGTCACAAAACTTGTAGGAATCTATAAACAAGTAAATCTTTCTTTGTGAAAAAGGGCATAAAAATTATTATTAAATACAATGTAAGCAACCTATAAAATTAAGTTGAACTGGTAATGTTTTGAATCCAAATTCATTCATAACCCTGACCCACAGCATGGCTTAGGTACTCAGCATTGCCAATTTTAAATGCATTCTCCTTGTACTAAGTTATAACCTTTTTTCATTTTAGGCGCCCGTAGCTTAGCTGGTGGGCGTAAAATGTACGGTAGGTCTGGTAGGGTCCTTTTCTTAAAAGTTTTTCTCTGTTTGTTGTTGATAAATCTGTTCACAACGTCTCTGTGTAATATTGTTATTTGGATTAGTGACAGATGAGGTCAAAACCATACACTTACGGTAGCAATTTCAAATATTAATATGGAAATAGTCCCATAGTATAAATATAGCTTAAATATTTTGATCATATAAAGGTGATTTAATTTCTTTGTCACAAAATAATTAGTATTTCGTTAAAAATACACATTTTAACAATGATAAAATCATTGTTTTGTTTAAATATGTTTCAGAAAAAATCTTTTGTTCTTCTCTGGAGCACAAAAACTTTTTTTTTTAGAAAATCATCATGTTAATGTTTTGCTCTTCTTTTGCTCAAGTGCGAAATTAGAAAAAAATAACTTTAACAGAATTCAGAAGCAGCACTAACAAAGAGTAACACCAATATAAAACACATAAAAGTATGCTGACCTCTTCTGTAATAATCAAGTACAGTGAGATGAAAAAATAATATCTAATTTAATCTTAATTTCAAAGATGCCAAAAGTAAGAGAAATTACTGCCTTGTCTCGTTATATAATTTGATATTAATATACTTCAGGAACAGAAGCAGAGTTCATTTCAGAGTAGTTACTGTGCACACTTGTAATGTCTTAAGGGCAAGTTTTATCTCTTGTCTTTTGTAATACAAACGGTTCATGATGTGCTTGAATGTAAACGTCACATGTTAAGCATGCAGATATTTTCAGTGCATTAAATGTATCTTTTCCAATTGTCTTTAACACAAGTGTTTTATTAATGGTGTTAGCATTCCAGTGTACTTTATTGATCTTTTCATCATTCAAATGTTCAAGTATCTGGTGTCTATTTCCATTTCAGACTGTTATAGAAATGCTCAGGAGACTGGACAATTATTCCATTATTCATTAGTGAAAATTCTGTGTAGATGGTACAAAGAGCATTAGATCTCTTCTATAACAGTTTTAGGACAAGGTAATTACTTCTTAACTTGTAGTATTACACCCTACTGGTAAAGTTACTTTCTTATTATCGTTCAGTACATTTTGGAATTTACTGAGGACAGAGGAAGATTGCCCTTTTGAAACAGTGCACAGTAATGAAGTAAGAACTTGTAAGGGAAGACAAAATCTTTTTCTTTCTACAGTAAATAGTTCTGAAAACAAGAACAGCTTTATAATGCTTTATATACTGTAGAGGGAGAACCTCTCACTACCTTTACATCCCAAATTGCAACCACTATCTTGTAAATAGCGTGAAAGCAAAAATATATTCTATTCACGTGAGTAGTCATATTTCAGTAGTTCAGCCTAATCCTAATTATTGCATTATAGAGATGAAGCACATTAAAGTTTACTTAGCGTAACTCACCTGGCTGTGGGAACGGCAGCCTACTCCTGGGGATGAGGCTGACAGGCCCTCATTGTCTTCATGAGGAATGAGCCAGGGAGCTGCTGCACGGGTGAAGCTGGGGTGGAGGGAGGAATGCATGAAAGAAGAGCGAAGGAACAGGAGTGCTCAGGAGGAAGGATGATTATGTATAGGTGATTAGATGATTATTATTATGGGCGAGATTAGAATCTGTCCTCTCATTAACATTTTAAACTGTTTAAAATACTATGTGAGACAGTGTTGAAAAAGTGGGTAAAAGCCTATAGCAGGAAAAATAATTTAAGTTAGAATGGATATGAGAAAAATAACATTTAAGACATGAGGCTTTAAAAATATTAGCACTACTTTTAGCATGTTCTGTAACCCGACTGGTACAGACCTAATAACATTTATTTACTGAATAAATGCAACCAAAACACTATATTGGCTGCTCCAACCTTTTTTTCAAAACTAACTGTAACAAATAAATGTCATTTTTACATTTTTTACGTAACGTGTACATATTTATTCTTTCCTTGAGGCAGACACTGAAACTAGTCAGATGACCACATCAGGATTTAAAAGAGGCACTAGTTACCAAATACAAATCTCTGTATTGATCTCTAAATTAATCATTCATAGAACTTTCTTTTGTTATGTTATTGCCTATTATAGTCTATTAATCTATTAACATCTTAAATCCTATTAAAGGAACCATTCTATAACAATAAAGAATTCTAATAAGCATTAGAATCCTATTATATTAAAATAAACGTTATTTAGCAAAAAGTGTTTTTATTAGGTCCTTAGGTAGCACAAATTTGACTGGAGCTTGATTTCATAGAGCCTTTGCTTCTGAAGTCTGTTATGGTTTTTTTCTGTCGGAAGGCTGTTACATAAAAGGCAAGAAATAGAAAAAATTCAATTGGGTTAGAAATCATTAAGTTTCTGTTTAGAGTTAAACATACTATATTTTAATCTGTCTCTGAGACTGCTACAGTGATTACAGGAGGAGAGTACAACAAATCTTTTAGTTTAAGATAATGCTCTTCTGGTGCTATGGTGACATCACTGCCAGGAGCCAAGGTTTTACTAACTTCCTTCTTCAAGTGTTTCAGCACAGTTCTGTGGTGTCCATTCTTCATCTTGGACGCCTGCCTTGTCTGCAATTTTTTATTTCACATAATCAGCTCCAGGCAGCATGGTGGTGCAATTCTAGACCTGGAGTATCTGTGTGGAGTTTGTATGATCTTCCTGTGTTTGTGGTGACTTCCTCTGGGTACTCTGGTTCCCCCCTCATGATCCAAAGACTTACTGGTAGGTTAATTGGCTTCAGGAAAAATTGGCCCTGGTGTGTGTGTCTACCCTGTGATGTGATGGACTGGTGTCTTGTCCAGGGTGTACCTTGCCTTGCACTGAATTGGAAGAAGCAGTCAGAAAATTGATAAATAATCAGCTATTACCTGAGCAATCCTTCTAGTTATTGGCTTAATCAATCCATGTTAACATCTTTGCTTTTTTGACAGCACGATAGTGTCTTTATGATAACTACTGTATGATTTTTAATGATATCAATAAGCATGAGTAAGACAATAAAAATACTGACAAGTGGAAAGAGATGTACTGTTAACAGATTTACAGTAAATTACATACGGTATGTTACTTAAGTAATACAAATATGTAATAGATCATTCAATCAACCTAAACACAACTTTAGAACAAAAATTATGGAACATAATTCCATTAAGCATTTCCACATCATGAACATCTTATTGAAAAATCACTGTCTCGGGTAATGTATTTTCTATATTTGTTCCAGCCGCAGTGTTGCTGTTACCTCCTGGAATTATGTTATATTTCATGGATATTATTCTTTAGACAGTTGCCTCCTTATCCTGAGATACTGTACTAATCATACTTCATAAAATGTTTTAAAAGTATTTTAAAAATGCCCTGAAGCAATGTAATGTTTGTCCAGTAAATATAAGTATTATATTAATCTCAACCTGTCCCTTTGCAGTTTACAAGCTGTCAAATCTTCTTACTTTAATATAGACCATAAAAAGAGTAAATATTTTCAGACACTGAGAATCAAAATCAGCTTAATAGTATTCATTAGTTCTAAATGTCACTCTTCAGTTCTCTTGAGCAATATACTGTATATACAGTATATTCAAATATTAGAATTACTGAAGCAAATTTCTAAAGCATCGTTTTCTTAATTCGGTCAATGACCTCAATCTTATCTTATTCATAAAATGTTCCACCTTGAAATTCCACTACCAAATAAAAAAAAACTGTCCAGTGTAGTTAAATAATAAAACTGAAGTAGCTATCAAACCATCGTCATAAGGAACAGGTAAAGTTTTATTCCGTGCTGAAAGGAAAAGAAAAGAGACAACATTTCGGCTGTGGAGCCTGAATTTTATGTTTCAGTTCAACATTTTGAACCCTTTGACCATATGGCGGATGATTATTTTTGTATTTATGTCATTCTGTTAATACTTTATTAGTATATTACCTTTATAAAGGTCATTTTCCATCCCTTATTTCAAGTGTTACTAATATAGAGAAGATATAGACAGGACCAAGCAGTGATTTCTAAATTTCATGCAGAAAGTAAAAAGAAAGAGGTGACACTCCTGAAAAGAGCTCCATAGCTGAAAAGTTCTGTTTTTTATTCTTATTTTATTTTATTCTTATTTCATCTTGGAATTAACCTCAACCTGTCCCTTTGCAGCTCACATGCTGACAAATCTTCCTGCTCTAGTATAGTCAGTGCTTGTTTTTTTAAAATTAATTTTACTGTATCAGAGAAGAGCATGAGCATTTTAGTTCAATGAAATAAATGTTTTAATTTGGGGATGTAATGTTACCAGTGAACATTCAAAGACAAAGAGACACACAGCAGTTGGTTAAAGGTGCTTTGGTTGCATTAAATTAGTGTTGTGATTTCGACAGTCATCTTCCAGCAAAACAACTAATTAATCTTCCAGGAAAGTGACCAAAACGTCTTCATAGTCCAGTTCCACATATATATAGCCTATCATTTTTCTTTACTTCCTGTCTGATATATAAGATATACTGTAATAAGTTCACATTAAGAAATCTCAATATAAATCTCAATTATGTATTTATTACACTGGTTTTATTACCTAGAGAGTCAAGATATTTTACTCTTTATGTACTGTAGCGTTTTATGAGGAAAAACCAAACTGTAAATACTATTATGTCAAGTCAATATAATAATACCTTAATAATCTAATGTTATAATTCTAATGAAAATAATGGATTGAAATACTGGAGTTTATTGCAAGGTATGTTCATCGCCTTTAATATAAAGAGTCTTCCAAGAAATAGAAAAATAATTTGAACTTGACTACAATTAATAAGTTTTATCGTTTAAAGACATATTTCAGTACAATGCAGTAGTTTTAGCATTAGCATTTACAAAAATACATAATCAGAGCTCCTGATTTTTAGTCTTTGCCCTTGGATTTCGACAATGCTTTATCATAAACATACTAATCATGAAACAGTCATAATATACAGGGTTTACAGTTGTCTTTTAATAATGGGTGGGTTTTATTTTTCTTTTTCACAAACATATAAAATATTGCAAGATACTGTTTACTGTAGAAGGACAAAATTGTATAACGATGTGTGCAAGGTTTCAATAAAATGACCCTTCTTCATAGGTGTGGATGTGGTACCTCAGATTATTGTTTTTTAGTTACACTTTGATTAGTTCTGTTTAAAATGGGTCGCTCCCATTTGCGTAGCTCTTATAAGAAATAGCCCAATTGGAAAACTGCTGGGGTGGCACAGGGCTGGGTTCAATTCTGGCCCCGGGGCAACTACTGCACCTATGTGGAGTTTGTATGTTCTCCCCATGTTTGTGTGGGTTTCCTACGGGTGATCCAGTTTTCTCCGAAAGTCATCCTGATAGGGTCACTGGCTTCTGGGAAAATTGTCCCTGATGTGAGTATGTGTGTGTGTCTGCGTTTGTGTCTGTTTCTGGCCTGTGATGGACTGGTGTCCTGTCCAGGGTGTGTCCTGCATTGTGACTCTGGCTCACCTACAACCCTGAAGTGGATTTAGCACTTAGGAAATGGATAGAGAGATGGAAAGGCTCTGTAGCTGTTACTAACAATACATGCAGCCTACATTAATTAACATTTTTCCTTATAAATGTACTGTACGGGACTCTAGAAGGACAGTGAAAGAATCAGAAATGTTTTTAAAACATGTTTTTAAAACAAAAAAATTGAGAAGTATCTAGTTTTGACACAATCTTTTGTGGTAGATGGGGTACTCATCTAGAAAAGTGACAACCATCTTATTTGACATGAATTACAACATTACTGTAATTTAACAACCATCCACTTTCACTGAATGTAATTTCAGAATAATAATTTTATTGATTTATTGATGGCTGTATGCTAAATATTAATGTACAAGAGCTTCACACTCCAGAATGTCTGTCATGCTGAATGATAAATACTTTTTAAAAATATTATTATCACTTTTTATGGAAAATGTTCATTTTTTTTTACTGTACATTTTTAAATACAGTACTAAAAAAATCCAAGCTGCATTCGGGGACATCACCACTGTATGTTTATATGTATACAACTCAAAACATTTTTTTTTTGTTCTTATTTAACAGAAAAGGGACAAAAAAGTTTATTCTCAACATTATTTTGAAAAATTAAAAAAAAACTTTCTGCTCTGTAGAGCTATGATTAGCTACTGTACAAGTTAGTCTGCTACACTGGGAGATTCAGATTGTTTAAAGCATGCTTTATGTTAGGCTCTGCAATTGTCTCAGATACATCATACATGCATAGCATTTTCCATCACATTCTATAGCCCTTCTTTACTTGCTTTCAACTCCTATTGAAATTCCAATTAGTATTTATGAATTACTTGCAAATGTACAAAACGTTTATACACATGCTTAGTATAATATCAGAATAAAATGAACACTCCTAAATCACAGTATTAGTAATATGTATTCATTGCAAACAAAATAACTATTAATTTTTTAAATCCAGTACTTGATAATGGGTTTCTATTGAAAAGGATTTAATAGTACAATATTCATTATTTCATCCTTGACTTGTTCCCTGAAGTGGTAAAGCACAGAACTGAGACATTGTCATATGTCCACGTAGTCCAAAAGTTGATCAAAGTTTTCAGTCATACCATGATCATGTTTGCTTTAATAGAACAGGGGCCAGATCATCTGACGTTTGACATTTGGTTAGTTTTTGTGTTTCAAGGTGAAAATGTTTCAGAATAAAATAAAATTTTCACCCCAAACATATCCTATAGAGTTAATTATCAAATAGTGTTACAGTATGTCCATCTTAATGTCACAGACACTTAAAAAGGTGCTCATGCTTGATGTGCGGACCTTCAAGATTCTTATCGTTATGTTCCATATTCAAATGATATCAGCTATGAAATGCATAATTATATCAAAAGCTGCAGTTGACTGTTTAAAACAGTTTATTCTGAGTTGTAGGGTATTATTGTACAGTATTATAGCAGGGAACTGAATGCATTTATTGAAAATGCATTTATTTGCAAAATACATTTTTATTTTCCAATGTAATTAAAAGATAGCCAATATATTGCTGTTGGGGAATATTTTCAGATAAAAGGAGACTTAAATATTTGAAGGAAATATAATTCATTCAGGTTTTTTCTTCAGGATACCTTGTTCCATTTTCAAATGCTGATCAGGTATATTAAGTTGTTTTACTCTGGCATTCATAATATTCATTCATTCATTAGATTTACTTTATTTATTTTAAACTAGAGGCACAACGCCGGGACACTGGTTTCAGTTCTCAGGCTGCTGTCTGTGTGGAGCTTGTATGTTCTCCCCATGTTCATGTGGGTTTTCTCTAGGTGCTCCAGTTTCCTCCCAAAGTCCAAAGACATACTGCCAGGTCAATTGGCTTTGGGAAAAACTGGCTCTTGTGTGAGCATGTGTGTGTCTGTGCCCTGTCTATAAAAACAAAAACAAAATTGAGAAGTATCTGGTTTGGACACAACCTTTAGCGGTAGAAGTGTTTCTCATCCAAAAAAAGTGACAACCATCTTATTTGACATGAATTACAACATTACTGTATTTTAACAGCATTTGGCAAAAGCAATGATTTTTTGCTGTAAATTCACCTCTTACTAATACCCAAGAAAGAAATTTTGCTGACCCTATGAATCACCCACTTTCACTAAATGTGACTAATTTTACTGATTTACTGAAGGCTTACTCAGGCTGCTATCTGTATGGAGTTTGTATGTAGTCCTCGTGTTCATGTGAGTTTTCTCTGGGTTTGCTCCCAAAGTCCAAAGACATACTGCCAGGGCAGTTGGCCTTTGGGAAAATTGGCCCTTGTGTGAGCATGTCTGTGTCTGTGCCCTGTGATGATCTTGTGTTCTGTCTAGGGTGTACCCTGCCTCACACCCTTTGATTGCCAGGATAAGCTCCAGCTCCCCCTCGACCCTGTAATGAGTGTAGACGTAAAAAAATGGGAGGTGTGACCTTCCTCACATATCAAATTGCACATCTTACAAGACCAAACCTTAAAGAGTTTAACCGACTTAGTGTATGTCTTGCGGTAGTTACTGTACTGTATGTCTTAGCTTTAATGGACAATTCTATTGCTAATTTTATACATGTCATGTACCATACAAATTTGCTTTGTGATAACTTTAACTTAGCTGTGCCTTTGAAATATTAAAATTAGAACAATTTGCATTGTCAAATGTGGACTATTATGTGTTATATCTATAGACAATTGATTGTATTATTTTTATACTTGAGACATTTTCAAAATGCCATGCTTTCTTCACTCTTCACTTTCACTTCACTTTCTTAAATCTGGTTAAGGTGTGAACCATTTTTAGTGTCCCCTTAAATCTGTGGAATGAAATCCCATAACAAATTCATTTCATGAGCTCTCACTGTTCATAAAAGAATTGTGTTTTGAATCACTAAAATAACAATTTTGTAATTGTCTGATTTCGTACCACACTGTGTTAATGGATTTTCTGTTTAAAACTATCCTGTATGTTTTAAGACTCTTCATTTCATATTTGACTAGTTTTCCCATCCCTAAATTATTTGCCTTGTAGACGTTCCACATTCAAATACCTGGTCTTTCTATGGTAAGATAACCCTATGAGTGATATTGAGCAAAATAATACAAGATATTGTATCACAAAGTAAGACAGAAGAGCAACATATTGCTTGAGAGCCTAATTATTAAAATAAAAAATAGAATAGCATAAATCTGAATTTTAAGATTAACTACAATAACATATTTTAGGATGACTACTAGAACTTAAATTGTTGTGTTCCAGTTTCATGAACATCAAAAGTAAAGTCCAATAACACCTGTAGCTTCTTAAGTTGTAATGAGGGGGATAGGAGCATTGCTGTCATTCTGTCTTTGTCAATAAATTAGCTTTAGCCAAGATATAGGCATTTCCAACAAAACACAGTGCTTCAGCTTTAAAATATATGTCAATGTGTGTAAGAGTAATGTTTTAAGCACAAATCATTGAATAATAAAAATAAGGATTTTTCAGGTTTAGACCATCGGGCCCTGAATATATCAAACATTCAACCCACCTGCCCATCATAAATTACAGATCCTGTTTCCACTGAGCAATAGCAAGAAAGCCAGTGGCAGATCAAAAACCTCCAGCAAATACTGGGGTTTGGGATTGTGCTATTGTCTTGGCTGTAGTCATGAAATTTTGATCTCACACATCTCTTTCTCACTTGAAAGAAGTCATTCAGTTCAGACAAGGCACACGTACTAACACATATAAAAAGTCTAATCTCAAAAAGTATTGTATAACGTACCTTGTGTTAGGGCACAGGAGTGGAAGAGAGAGAATTAAGAAATAAATGGAGTGCATGTGCATGTAAGAGAATTTGGATATGCATGTGCATACTTGTGTGTTTGTATGCATTTGTGTCTTCAGTCCTGTGTTTAAAACCTAATTAACGCTATCTTGTCTGCTATTTAACAAGACAACTGTAATATTCACTATGTTGTAAGTGCAGCATGACACAAGGACCATACACAATAGCATGGTTTGTTCCTGCTATGCACAGTTACATTGAGGATTTGTCAGAATTCATCTGACAGAAATATTCACAGTGCTTCTTATACATTACAGTATTTTCAATGTACATGGTGAGATACTGTACAGGTACAGTATGTCTTACAGATCTCAAACCACAGCTGTAGATTTTTTTTAATTATGAGGCTATAAACTATAGACACTCTATTGGCTTGTTTCTAGTGAATTTTAAATGTGGTGGCATCTAGCTAAACATACTATATCTAATGACAAACTTATTATTAGGCTCATTAGTGTTTTGGTCTTTGGGTTCAATTCTGGACCTGGGATATCTGTGTGGAGTGTGTATGGTCTCCCTGTGGTTGTAGTTGTTTCCTCTGGGTGCTCTGGTTTCCCCTCCATGATCCAAAGCCACCCTGGTTGATCAAATGCTTTTGTAAAAATTGGCCCTGGTGTGAGTGTGTGCGTCTGTGTCTGTGTGAGCTCTGCAGTGGACTGGCGTCCTGTCCAGGCTGTGTCCTGCCTTGCGCCCGTTGCTTGCTGAGATAGGCTCCCCCATAACTCTGAATTGGATGAAGAGTTTAGAAAAAAGATGCTTGAATTGCTTGGATATGTACAGTACATTTACACATCTTACCATCAAAATGCCACTTTTCAATAATATATATTTGCAAACAAAAGTGGGCCTTATACTGTACAGAGAATGGATGGACCTCTGAAAGAAAATGCTATACTGAACGTTTACGAATAACATTCTGAAGCTCATTCTCTTTTTAAGCAGCTATAATGAATCATGAGACATAATTGGTAATATAACTAGTAATATAACTTAAGATATTTGACATGTTATTCCATAGTTTTTATATTTGTTTGTCTTTTCTTTGTTTATGGAGTCATACAAACTTGCAATGGATTGGTCACACATGTCTTTATTTGTTTATGAAGAGACAGATGGATTTTTATGGCCAAAAATGGACAAGCAGACCTCAGTTATGATGAGTTACAAATTAAATTTAATAGCAGGGATTCTGATTTTTGCTTTTTACCCAATTTAACCTCCACCATACCCTGATTGTTTAGTTGTACATAGGTTCAAAATGAAAACCACATGAGATACTTGTGTTTCAGATTCAGTGCTGTACAGAAAAGTCGGTGTAGCCGACACAAAATAAATTGTGTTACGTTGATTAGATAAGAGGTTTGTCTTAAATATTAACTCTTGATCTGTAGTTTGAAAAGAAACTCATTTATCCTGGTGTGCTATTTCCAACAGCAACAGTACAGGGTACAGCCAAGGCACAGAGTAGCTTTGTTTTATTTGCAAAAAAAGGAAAACAGATACTCTGTAAAAATCAGGTATAATGAAAAAATACTGTTATTCCGATAGGTATCATTTTAAGTTTAGAGCCATAGGGCTTTAAACATATTTTATCTATCTTCCCAGCCGTTGGTTTTATAAGCTGTGGGGTATACAATTTCAGTCCTGACAGCCACAATGTCTTTTTGTTTTCGTTTCTCCTGAACACTAAACTATTTAATTAATCTAATAATTGGATTAACTGAATGAGCCTAATCTTTTATTCCTGTTGTTGTGATGCTGGGGATTTACAGAGACCTGTAATGCTTGCTGGAATGCAGTTTTTTAGTGTCCCAGCCAATCTCATCATTGCCAACAACCAGTTAAACAGGCAAGAATAGTTACATTTTGCTTTTTACTACTCCCACTTTAGCGATTAATATCTGATCCTCCACCACAAAAACAAAAGGGGGGTTGATGTTAATGAATTAAATTCATTTTAAACTTAAAACACAATTTCTACTCGAATGTTACTTCTGTAATGACCATTTTTTCATAAATTGTTCTACATGATTGTTGGAAAGATGTTGGAAAGAAAAATTCAGAATCTCTAATTGTAAGGATGTTAAACCAGTTTTCAGTTATCTGTGAATGCATGCATCCTTCTATGACAATTGTGTTTTTATTACATTGCTAAATGTACAATATGTCTCCAGTAAAATTCATTTGTTTCTGTAACTGAATTCTCCTCACCATTGAGGTCACACATCAGCTTTGTAACAAATTTGTAAAACACATAATTAGCCTCAGAAGATCATAATTTGTCATATTTGTAACAAAGAGATTAACCTATTCATAATAATAGTGTTGTAACAAATCATGTCAAGTTTGATGAAGCATACACTATTTACAATATGTTGGGTTAAATGTGGTCTATGTGCTAATGTACAGTAACTGTTTAAATGCAGCTTATGTACTGTACAGTATATCCATAGTCTTTCATAGATACTGTGGGAATATATTCATCAGACCAGTATCTGAAAGAACTACCGTTGTTTCCAAATACAATTACGTTTACACATTTGACCTGGAGTTTAAAAACTGATATGATTTGGACCAACCTGTTAAACCTCAATTACCATGCTTGGCTTTTAATTTTGTGCTTCTGTGTCCCACTGTGTTTCAGAAAGTTTTAAAATTCCTTTACTGTATTACTGTATTAATCCAGAACACCATTTTTTCATCTGTCAAGATATGCAGTGCAAAGGACCAGAGGTACCTTCCAGGTCCTTTAAGGAATTAAAATTCATTGCAATTAGTGTAGTTTCATACTTCACAAGGATGAAGTAATATTAGAAAAACAAGTCATCCTGGTCAACATCCAAACAACATTTGTTCATTGTCTTTCTTCACAGAAAGGACCCACTATTGCATCTTTTCATATCATTTTAAGCAACATTTAGGAATTGAAGTCTCCAGCAGCTTTCACGCAGCTGCACATCACAGCTCATATAAGCCAGTTCAGATGGGTTAACAGTAACAGTTTACACCGTAAAAATAAGAGCCTCTCCTTCTCGAGGTGATAGTCAGGATGGAACAATGTCTTTCAAAGCAATGACACACTTTGAAAAACAATGGTTGAGGTGTCATTAAACCGTTGAGTTATGGCCATGATGTGACAGCTGAGAAACAGAAACAGTGAGAATTGGAATTAAAGAGCCCATTGTACAACGAAAGCACACTCCATGAAAGATGACGGCAACACTAAAGGCTTAATAATATTTTCTCGACAGTGCCCTTCTAGAAAAAAGTGGCCCAAACTTCAATCTGGTGCAAGGATAAGATTGTTCACCTATTGCAAAGACAGCCTCAGTAATTCCAGCTGATTTTGTGCTATGTTTGTTGTGAAGGAAATTTACATTTTGCTGCAGTTTAACATTAAAGAGACAAGAAAACAACAGACCAAAGCCAACATGAGAATGGCATTTCGATAACTCTTTATGGTAGCGATTGAGTCATCTTGTCTCTCTCCATAAAGTGTTCTCCGAAACGACATCTGAACCATCTGTCAATGTCAAGTTTGCTCTGTCTTTTTTCATGCAGTATGCTATGTTTTACATTTAAAATGTTAAAAACGAGAATTTAAAAGAGCCATTACCAATGTAAATAGCTTCAAATACATTTTTCAGTCATGCTTCTTATTATTCATTTTTCATACATTTAGGAATTATTGACATTCAAACCATTCTGGATGTCTGTTCCACGTCTTTAATGTTAACCCGAATTAAGTTGTTTCTGTTTGTCTTTTCCTCTGTCCAATTTAGCCTTCTTTGTTTAAATTGCAAGAAATTTTGTTTTCTCTCTCCTTGCCTTTTCTTCCTTTCTCTTCCTTTTGTTTCCTTTCCCTGCCTTTAGTATCCTCTTATCTCTTTCCTGTTTCCCTTAACCTCTTTGTATTGTCTACACCTTTTCTTAGATTTGTTGATTAGCTTCATTTTTTTCTTTTTTTCTGACTGTTTTATCCAGTATCTTCCATTCTTTTACTTCACAGAAAGCGCATCTTTGGGAAAATGAGTAGCATCGGCCTCCATTGAGCGTGCATAAACAATGGAGCATTACCTTGGTCAGCTAGACTCTTCAGGAGCATTTAACAGCTGGCCAAGAGATGGAGAGACAGGGCCCCAGTTACCCCATTAGCGGCAAAGTGAAGCGAAGACAGCACTCAAAAGTTTTTTTTTCCTAAACGTTTTTCTAATTTTATTGTTAATTTGTTATTTATTGAGCTTTAAAACACATTTGTCATTCCATTTATATATAATTAACAAAAGAAACACCAGTCTGCTGCTAATCTGTCATTATCAGATTTCATTTGATTGCTTGCATAAAGCCGGTCTTCTTAAATGATACCTAAAGGCCTAAAGCTCTTTTTCTTAAAACTATAAATTATTTTACAGAGTCAGGCATGTCACACAAGTATCTAATACTTTGTCTCTAAGCATGCTCTCATTTTTGGTCCAATAATGCTCTCAACAATGACAAAAGGGATACCCAGTAAGTGAAAAAGAAAGATTTGAGTAAAAAGTCTGCTACAGTACATATCTGTCCATTAGCCAGCTTTTACAAATTAGCATCATATATCTATCTTTGTAGATATACAGTACATATCAAACTATACGGTGTGCATACTGTATGTAAATTGTGACTTTATATGTAAATTCACATTGCTCCTGGAAGAGCTGGATAGCGGCTACAAATGCCCAAAATATAATGAAATCAGCTTAACTTTTGCTTTTGTGTGAAATAAAAAAACATGCAACTTTGAGAAATTGCTCTTCCTTATCACACAGTTATCAATTTTAGTTAAATGATTACAGTATTAGCTTTGGGTATCATGAGAATATCTTCTTGGTTTCAGCTTATATGCATGAAAGAATTGTTTTTATGGAATGTTGTCCTATTTCAACTTACCACCTCACTATAATAAAAACAATGTATAAAATACATACAGTATATATACTGTATATAGCTCATGTTTAACAAATATATGAAACCCTAGGATAAGCTTGCATGAACAATTCTGATTTTCCATTTCTTTTCATTAAAGTGCTATTTAAAAATCAAAATGTATTTAACAAAGCATTTTTTTTCTTTTCGTGTTAGCTAGATGCCTAGGTTGTTATTTTGCTTTGCCATTTTTGAAGAAGTATCAACCATTTTCTAACTTTCCCATATTTTCACATTTTTTGTTTTTGACATGACAGAGCTGTAAACACAGGGATTGGGGGGGCAAAACATACCAATTACCAAAATATCAAATGTAAACATCACACTGAAACAGCCAGACTTCTAAAAACTTACCATGAACAGCAGAGGATAAATATTTAAATGTCATTTGAAGCTATTTACACTTTTATAGAGTTGATACGTATAATTGTGCATTTGGGGGGTGTCTGGGTAATACTGTAAATCATGATTCTTCGAACTGCTAATTGACAATAGATATTACCCACTTTTTCAGGAATCCAGTTCCGACTTCCCTCTGCCTGTAATCTGGATCGGACGCCTCAGCAGCCTGCAGGTACTTCCAGCATATGCTCTCTGAGACTTTCATGGAATCATGCAATGCTATGTTAAGATATTCCTTTGCTTTGTGTATGTGTGTTTTTATGTGCTGCTAGAGGGATCAAAGTTAACAGCAGACATAAGAAGGGCGAATACTGGTAATTCCTATAGTGTACAATGAAAGGGCTGTATATCATAACATAATTGATAGTAGGGTGGTGCGGTGGCTAAGGATCTGCTCGTGTGGCTGGAAGGGTGCTGGTTCGTATCCTGCGGCCGGCAGAAGAATCCTACTCTGTTGGGCCCCTGAGCAAGGCCCTTAACCCCAACTGCTCCAGGGGCGCAGTATAAATGGCTGAGCCTGTGCTCTGACCCCAAGCTTCTCTCCCTGTCTGGGTGTCTCATAGAGAGCAAGTTGGGGTATGTGAAGAAGACAAATTCCTAATACAAGAAATTGTATATGGACAATAAATTGATCTTGTCTTATCAAATTGGGTGTGGATCATGGTGAAAAAAGGAGAAGTGCTCACGCTTTATTTTGGCTCTTAAATTCTAGAACCTCATCAAATAAACTTCCTTGAGAAATGTATTTCCTGAAATGATTGATTCCATTTCAGTAAGGTCATTCATTACAAAAGTTTATTATGTTACAGTAAGTCATGTTTGCCAGTTATCAAGTGAGTTGAGAAGTGGGTACTATTCAGATCAGACTGATCTTTCCTAGTGCTGAAGGGAAAGCCAATTAATAATAAATACTGTATGAAGAATATTTAGGACCTGGGTACAGATGCTGCTGCCTCTGTGCACCACCTTGCCTCTTGTGAAGATATTTGTTACTTCTAACTCTTAGACTTAGACCCCCAGCTGGGTCACTTCCTTCTGTGTGACATATCATTCAACAAACAGTTTAGGAGAGATCATAAAAAGGGGGTGCTGTGTATCATGGGATCTCAGCAGCTAGGCGATTACAGAAAGTATCCTGGCACCCTATAGTATAGTACCCTATAATTCATCATCCATGAAATATGCATCCCACCTTATCTCAATAAGCTGATAAATTTGATAAGGAAGGTGACTCCATTTCTAAAAATCATCATATAACTGTACATTTGCTGTTATTGAAGTTTTCTGAAGTGGAATAAAATTCTTAAACTCAAGCTCTTAAATGAAAAAAAACACCTGGTGCAGCTAGGTTTTAATGACTAGTTTCTGAAGGGACCCCACTGCTTTCAATTAACTCTTTTGTAATTTCACTGCACCTCACGATTTCTCCTTGAGCAGCTCTGTAACAAGTCTATTGATTTGTCATGAGCAAACAGTTCTCTTGCAGGTACTGTAGATTAGGAACAGCCTGCGAATTGACAATGAATCCCCTGTGAAAGAGAAGAGTAAATAGAAATGCATGACTTCTGCTTAAGTAAAAACTGTGCTGCTATCTGCTTGCCTGACTTTCAATGTTTTCAGTATTGCCTGTTTGGACAACAGAGGTACTGTATTTAACATAGTGAGCAGAGCTAATTTTAGCTGGGGTGATTCATACAATCCATCTGGCGAACAATGCTGACTGTTGAGTCATTGGTTTTAAAGCTTTTCTGTACGTAAGTTCAGGATAGTAAATGTACTATCCTAGCTAAGGTATCGCAAGCTAGTGATTGTGAATTCTTTGTACAAATTGTAGGATGTTTCCTGTGTTGCTCACTTCTTTTCTTAATGTACCTATATTAGGGATGAACATACAGTACTACAGAAATAACACCTTCTTTCCTGCAGGAACAGATATACAGTACAGTGCCGAATTTTCCATTGGGCACTGTAAGCACAGTGCCTGGGGCCTACGAAATTGTTAGGGCCGACGAAGGAGGGAAACACTAGTGACTAACAAAAAACGAGCTGAAACAACATGCCTGCGATCGACTCTAGGTGCTCCAAATCCATAATCAAATGCTGTTTAGCGGCTATTCTAGAAACTAGAAGTATCGGAGTCATGGTCGCTCGACTTGCTCCATCAATCACGTGGTTTAGCATTAGAATAGTGTAGCTATTTGCCCGCAAGGCATGCTGGGGGCAGCGGCCAGGACATTTTTTTCCCTAGTCATGAGTGATTTACAGTATATCACCTGTTTTCTTTCAACATTACACTATATATTCACACCCAAATAAAAACGAAGTTGAATCAGAAAGAGCTTCGTAATCACAGCCTGTAGGATATTTCAGCGAGTTACCTGCCAGGCAGGGTGCAATAAAACAAATGTCATCTGAAGTTTCTGAAGGAAAAACTTACTGTACATTGAACCTAAGGTCACCGAGACTCATGCTGTTGTCGGTAAATTAACTCCTATTAAGTCCCAGGTAAACTTCAGATTTAAAGGTGCTTGATTTAGAGACAGAGCTAAGGTTTGGATCCAAACAGGTTACTGCTTACAGCTGTGCTGCCAACAAGAGCTGCTTTGGAGCAGCTTAAATCTAAAAATACACACTGCTTCCTTCGAATTTCTAGATGGTATTTTGATGGCAGGTGGCTGGTTATCCACTGTAAAAGATATATATAGTTTTTATTTTTTCTTATTTTTATGCATCTTCTCCGTGTCCATTTTACAGAGCGGAAAATAGAAATGTGAATTACTGCTTTTGACAAGTAGAACAACGCCTGCTAGAAAGTTCAGAATTCACATAGTGAAAAAGCACGTCAGGGAAATGTGCACTGTTGCAGTGCATGCTGCTGTATGGATACAGGTCAATGATACTTTTGTTCATTAGAATCAAGAATTGATCACACTGACAGACAGGTTGTATTTAAGTTGCTGACACACAGGCTTTGCTTTTTTATTTTTGAGATAGAAAGTTCATCATCAGGGTGTGCAACTTTCAAAATTAAATTTATAACAGAAACGTGTGTATCACCTGCGTGTATTGCAATACAGATCAATGCATGTGTTGTTACTTCAGTTAAAATATGCACACTTTGTTAGGCAAATGCTTTAGAAAATATATTTGAAAGCACCACCATTACATTTTTAAAGAAATAACACTCAAACCTATATAAAGCAGGATAGCATAGTTTGTAGACTCATAACTGGTGGATTCAAGCCTTCTCTGCAGACACTGCTATTGTATCAGGATTGAAGTACTTTACCGTGATTGTACCAATTCACCTACCTGTGTGAATGGGGACCAACACTTTGCTGGGGATAAGCTCTATGATTTACTCATCTAGGGGACAGTCGTGTGCTCTCTGTTCACTTAACATCATGGAAACCAGCACGATGAACAATAAGAACCTGTGGCTTAAATATGGAAATTAACTACCAATGTATAATTTACAGCTAATGAAGTAGACAAAGTTTGGATGGCTTCTGTCTGTTTATACTGTTATGCACTATTTTGGTCTGTTATGTGGCAATTTTATGTGTTAGCTCTATAAAACAGTCATATTAGGAATAGATTACAACCTGTTGAATTCATATATTAATTATAATGCGATTGTATATGGTGAAATCAGGCACATGTGCAAAGGAAGAAGTTATTAGCATGGGAGATTTTAATTTTCTGAACATAGACTGGGAAAAACCTATCATGGATACCAGCAGATGAAAATGAACTGTTAGACAACGCTTATCAGAGCACCTACTACAGGTATATGAAATGCCCTTATTGATCTAGTGTTTCCAAACAATGAAGATAAATGGAACGAAACAGACATCTGAAACCCCTGTTGGAACTGTTATCATAACAAGGAATGTAGGGAGAACCCAAAAGGCTATGAGAGAACCTGAGCTCTTAAAGGCATTCTCAAAGCTGCTGACTAAGTCAGTCCAGTGGGCTTCTTCTGAAACAACAGGGAAATACCACTCAGAGGACACAAGTTAAAACTGCATGGAAGTGCTTTCAAAATTATAACAGGAGACACTTTTTTGCACAGGAGTAGAGGGGTTCCAGTAGAAGCTACACAGTTTTGTTGTTAATGTTGATACCTTGACTTGATTTCTAGAAATGGATCCTCTGATAAATCAGCTACTAGCAACCATATGGTCTCCTCTTGTTTATAATCTGCCTCACGTTCTTATGTAGAATCTGGCATAGTTTGTAAGCTAGTCGAGTTTACAGATACAAATTCAAAAAGATTCAGACGGAATTTAAAACTGGCAAGAAATATGGCCTGCAGTAAGACCGCTTTAAGAATATTGTATATGACTTTGGTCACCACATTACAAAAATGTAGTATACAGTATATTGTATATAGTAGATACTGTATGTGGTCTGGAATCTGTCCAGAGAATGAGCAGGTGCACTCCTGTGTAGAATCTACTCTGACATTGTAAAAAATATCTTTTTAGAGTTTGACAAACCTCAGGGGATTTTCACAAAGACAAGGACACAAGTGGGAACAAATGGAAAGGGCATTTAAAACTGAGGACAGGAGCACTTCTTTTGAAAAATATTTTAGGAGCCTTTAGAGCTACCCCGCCAGTATGTCCAATGTGACATGATTGCTCCTTTCCAGAAACAGCAGAACTTATTTTTTTGGCTAACTTTATTTCATATTAATCAAAGTCTTCAAAAACATGATCAAAATAACTCAAACATGATCACAATACTATTCTACACACAAGCAGCCGATATTAAGTATTGTAGTTAATCCATCACATTTAACTCTCAAATACAATGGACTATTGTCAAGAGTTCCTTGCTGCAAACATCATTTTGATCATTTCTACAAATTCATAAAGCTGAAAGGCTACTTTTTACACTATAAATATAGATTTTGAGGATTATTTATTTCCTTAAAACAGGATAGGATTTCTGTGGAAAATGCATTTCTGAATGATTAAGGGAGAATATTGAAAAAAGTACAGTGAACAGTGAAACATCAAAGTGTTCTGCACAATATTTAGATAAGATATTAATTTAACTTTTATTTATTTTTTTAGATTAAATAGGCACAGATACAGTACCTGTGTAACTCTTTTACATTCAAGGCTTTTTGGCTTATTGGCTTCATCCCATCTCTCAACGGAAACAGTTTAGGTTTGATTGGCTACTCTACATTGTGCCCAAAAAGGTTTAAACCTGAATTGTCCCCACTATGAGAGAATTGGTTATGGCACTACAGAGAGCAGGCTCTGACCTCATAGCTTTTCCTCATTATAGTACTTTTGCTAATAGTAGTTCCCAATGGAATGCACATCACTGGATACAGATCTTCAATAAAAATCAAAAGAATTTGTCACGAGTAAGCCATTTTTATCTTAAAGGACTCGGGAGCGAGTCACCAACTTTTTCCCCCTGCCAAATTCAATACAATATTAGAGGTCTTTAACTTCATCTTAAATGTAAATATTTTAAATGTAGAAATAAAACATCCTTTTGGTCATAGAGTTATTATTCACATACTGTAGTGATTAAAGTAAATGACTGTTCAAAACACCTAAGTTCATTGCCAGTATATTCTTATATACACGGTCAAATGTTTGATCTTCAAGTGTTTTATGAATGCCCTTTTTGAGGTACAGAGAGTCTTTTAAAGTGCATTGTCTCTTTGCACAGAGGCACTTGAAATTCAACATTATTATTACTACTTCGGGAAAACACAATTTTACCACCAAAACAAATGTGCATGTTGTTGCCTGGGAGACAGCATGGAATTCTTCATTGAAAACCCTGAAATACAATATAATAAGAAATTTTTATGATATTTTTGCAATCTTTCTTACAAGTATTCTATGCAGTGAGATCCCAACACGGTTTTGTAGATCAGGTCAAACTTTTGGAAGTTACTAAGAGTAGTAAAATATTATTTGATCTAAAAAATATCATATTTAAAATAAAAAGTTGATAGTTATTTAATTTTTCGATGAGGCTTCTTCATGTGTCCAGAACACCCTATGAAAAAGATGTTTGTATCTTTACATTTTCTTAATTTCTGGTAAAATTCACAGTTTTAAGAAATGTATTTCCATGAGTGGGACACTGACAGCCCTCTCAGCAAATAATTAGCCAAATCAAAATGTGTTTAAAGGCTAGGTTGCAATTACTATTACATTTCAGCATTCCGACAAGTCAATGAATTAAATGTTATGTTAGTTTTTAATGTACCGTAGGTTTTGAGGAAGACTGCCTTATGGTTTGTCAAACCAAGGCAGCTTTGTTGAAAACCCGGCAACCAGGATTCTGCAATTAAAACGGTGATAGGTTCAGATGTGCGTTCATCAGATTCAGGACTGAAAGACTAACATGAGCAAATCACGGTGGCTGTTTAGAGAAATTAAGAAATTAAGAAGGTTCCTTTTTGGTCTCTGGAAAACACATACAGAAAAAGAAAAAAAGAGAATACCACCTTTAACAATGTTACCTTATCGAATCCTGAGAGAGCATACTGTACATTAAATATTCATTGAAAAAATTAAAATTCTGTATGAAGTGGATACAAATATACACAAATTCAGCTTATTGATACCAGTATGTTTAATGTCACGTTAAACTTTGCCTTGGTTTACTGTAGGTTGTGCAACAAAGTTCCCTTCTGGTCAGTCATTTACTGTAATTCTTCCTTAAAGTCTTAATTGCTTCTGCAGTTTGTTAGGCCTCCTCCGTTCCTTCTGCCATCTCAGGGGGCATCACACACTCACCACCCACCTTAGAGATTTGGCCACCGCTGAGCTTCATGACTCCAAGGAGAGCTATCCATT
Source organism: Atractosteus spatula (assembly GCF_055471065.1). Lineage (NCBI taxonomy): Eukaryota > Metazoa > Chordata > Actinopteri > Semionotiformes > Lepisosteidae > Atractosteus > Atractosteus spatula. The sequence goes on from NC_142707.1 coordinate 63,092,390, forward strand.
GGGCGAGATCCCTAGCTAAATTTAAACCCAGTCTTCTTTCAAGCAAGCTTCTGGTTTTGTTTAAAGAGATATGGATGGATATGGATCCTTAAAAATACTGTATATGTTCTTGCTCTTTTGTGGGTGCGATGTTGATGGAAAAAAGTGCACTAGCTTTACGTCTTGTGAAATAGTACAGTTCCTCCTCTCTGATGTTTGTGACAGTCATACTTATTTTCAACAGTATTATTCATTAATACGTCAATGACATGTTTGTGCCAGCTGTTTTCTATAAAGTACATGCTGGTTCAACACAGACTAGAGCTATATAGAAAGTACTGTATACTGTATATCACTCTGGGCTCCATATACATGAATGAGAACTAGTAAAATAAAAAAAACATACAGTATTGCTCTTGTACTACAGAAATTTATATACACCCTCTCCTTCACTTTGTGGGAGAGCTTATCCCAGGCATAGACTACAATGGAGGCTGTTCTAAATCTAGAGAAACGCTGCTGGAACTGGTGACATTTTTAACTACTGGGTAATGAGCAGCAGATGAGATTGACATATAAAGTAATTTCCAGCCAATTGTTAAATAAAATAATGCCACTGTATATAACTTAATTTGGCTGGCAATTGTACCCAAAGCATAATACATTTGTGTCTGTTTATACAACAGGGAATTGTACCGGATTAATCATAGTGATCTTGCCCACGAACACACTTGAAGTACCTCACCCAGGATTTGTACCCAAAACCTACCAGTTCTGATGGATCTAGTTGTCATTATCTTCTGCAGGATGTTATTAGTGGGGCAGTTAATCTGGACAGTCATTGGTCCTGGATCCTTTGCAAGTTCCAGCCAAGCTGTGGTAGGCTGGCAATTAGAGTTCCCATCTGTTCCTTTCGATTAAGCAAAACTTAAGCCAACACATGGCAAAGGCCTTAAAAAATGCTCTTAAGAGTTGCCCAGTCCACAACCCATGGGTCCTAAGCACCCAATATGGATCCATTCAGTGCTATTACATGGTCAATCTGCAACAGCATTGTAAATCCGCAGGACTGGAAACTGAAATTGAAGTTAATATATTTGTTTGATGAATCGACACTTGCTCATAAACTTCAATGTTAGACAAATGAAAAATATGACCCATTTTGCTTCAGACACCAAAACAAAAGGTCAGCTTCAGTCGCCTTCCACTAGATCCATTAAAATCCTACAGTTAAAGGTCAAACAAACAGCATAGTATCTGAACAAGTTCATAATTTGTGTTTTAGATTATCTGAAATATCTGAAAGAGTTGGTGCTCATAATTCATTCGTGTAATTGTGCAGTTCTGTACTATCTGTAGTTTATATTTATAAGGCATACTGATTGTAGGTTTTATATACTGTACTTAAGTATGTGCAGATATAATTGCTGTTAAAGCTCTTTCACTTTTCACTCATGAAGTAGATGACAGCATGGTGAATGATGGTGTAAAATCATATAGTCTCTAGAGCTGTTCACTATATACATAAGACTTTCTTAGAAAATAAATATTGCAGAGAGAAATAAACTAAAATATTAGAGTAGGCTAGGGTACAAAATATATTGGAAATAAAACAAAGTTACAGGAACACAGTGGAAACCTCTGCCATTATCTATAGCCACATGTAGTATATTTGATATAATGCATGTAGCTAGAGTTTTTTACACTGATGTGTTTTAGACTTTGACTTTCTTATTTAATATTTTATAGGTTTTTATTTTTTTTTAATCTGATCGAAAACTGTAGAGTGCAATGATAAAAGCATGATATTTCTCTTCCTTGCCATCTGGTACATATTGAACAGTACAGTAGCTCACCTAAATTTGAATATTCTTCTATAGGGTTCAAACCAATCTGTGGTGTGATACTACTTTAAGAGGTGTCTCTGTTTTCTTTGAGTAAACTGCATCTTCTTTTCCACAGTTACAATCATTTACAGTATACAATATTTTGAAGTTAGGAATCGTTATCTCTGCCTCTTGCTTAGGGCAAAATGTTCAAAATGTTAATAACTCATTTTTCCAAAGCTTTTTGTTTTTTGTTTTATTTCCATTATAAACATTATGAAACATTCAAGTTAGCAATCACAATATATTGTACTGAATACACATTATATACAATGCACACACTGTATATTCACAGCAAAATGCAAAAATATTTAGACCTTTCCTATGGTGTCTTATTTTGTGATATTACAAAATGATACTGTACCAACACATTTTCTTAAACTTAATATTTTGATTTACTTTAACAAAAATCCCGAATGCTCAGATTGAAGACTTCAAAGGGTAAAATAAGTTAGAGAAAATGTCAACAAAAACTAAATGTGTTGATTGCATAAGTACTGTATTTAGACATGCAAACTCAATATTTGGTGGCAGCACATTGGCAGTAATTAAAGTCACAGTACAGTTTGTGCCCATTCTTCTTTGCAGATTTGCTCAAGCTTTCACAGGTTGATTAGGGATCACTAATGGTCCACGGTTTTCTAGTTTTTCTACAGATTCTTAATAGGAATGAAGTCAGGACTTTGACTAGGCCACTCAAACACATTCACTTTCTTATTCTTAAGCTTCCCCAGGGTAGCTTTGACCTTGTGCTTTAGGTATTTATCCTGCTGGAAGGTACATTTTCCCCAGTTTTAGGTCTGAAGCAAGATTTCCTCTTGCCAGTACTTTGCTCTATCTGTGTTTCCATCAGTCCAGACAAGCTTCCCAGTCCCTGCTGATAAGAAGCGGAACAATAATATACAGTACTGTTAACACTGCAATGCTTGACAGTAGCGAAGGTGGTGGCTGAGTGATGCACTATGTTGCTTTAAGATCAGATTGAATATTTTGGATTTAGACCAAAAAGTTCCAATTTTTTTTTTTAAGTATCACTTACAGTAGGTACGTTGTTGCAAACCAACTGCAGGATTTGAGGTATTGTCTTTCAGTTCCCCCTTTGTGGAGAGATGGAGATGTTGACCCATGGATATTTTCTCCCATGTCGGCCACTGAACTCTGTAACTCTTTCAAAGTTGCTGTTGGCCTCACAGTGCTCACCCAAGCCAGCTTGCCCAGCAACTCAGTTTGGAGCCTGATTTGGACAGCGTCTGTGTCTGGGTGCCTTCCATTTCTCAATGGGTCTTTGATATGGTCTTCAGGGTCTTTCAAGAGTCTTTGAAAGGCTTATGTACAGTATATTCTCCTCATCGGTACCTACTGTACAGTATATACAACTTTATCACGGAGTTGTATTGGAAGATACTCAAGCATTCAAAAGTTGAAACTTTGCTTGATATTCACTACCTGTTTGGAGTGCGATGTAGAAATAGGTGTATCATGAGAAACAATATTATTACACAAAGACAGAGGCCATTTTTGTGGCTCCTTAAGGTAGTTTTTTGCACCTCAGTTAATTTCGATTTGCCTCAGCAAAAGGTTTGAATACTTATGCGGTCATGATAGTCCCATATTATATATTATATAATTATATAATATATTATATAATAGTGTCCTTCTTGCATGATTAATTTATTTGTAAATTATACTATATGATAAAATCACATATAATGTCTTATACAAATAAGTACAGTATATTTGTATATGAAAACATATATAAATAATTCAGCAGCAAATCATCATGTTGAACTATTGTGTATAGAGACATTATGTCAGAAACTATTAATATTAGACAAAATGAATCTGATTAAGACCTCTTTATTTCTAGAACTTTATGAGTCAGTCTCTCCCAGAAAGTCATCAATTTTTCCCATTAAACTTTCTCACTTTTAACTTGCTGTTGTTACCCTTTGTTAATCCTGATTTATAATTTTGTATTTTCCTTCTGAAATTCTTAAAATAATGCGTATACAGTATACCGTTATTATGAGTAGTTTATCAGCTGCTAAAGATTAAGAGTACTATCCCATTTACACTTTTCATTAATATATTTTTCATCAAAATGCCCCAAAAATGTACAAACAAATATTCACAATATTCAAACAACCTGTATTTATTCATCTTATATTAAGAGATAAGACATTCATATTATTTTGCTATGAAAGTCAAAGGCTACAGTTTTAAGCAATATCAAAAACCTTTCTCTTACGTCATGAATTTATAATAATATTTCTGTGTTCAACTCCCACCAGCCATCATTCTCAGATACTGTAAGCACATATTCTTATTTACAGTGTCTGTATGACATATATTTTGCTCACCGGGCTTTCTCACAGGTTTCTCAATTTGTGTTCTCTGGTCCCCCAGCTGTGACGTACACTCCCAGCTACAAAAAGACGCCTCCACCTGTCCCACCCAGGACAACTTCCAAGCCCCTCATCTCAGTTACGGCGCAAAGCAGCACCGAATCCACGCAAGACGCCTACCACGACAGCAGGCTCCCACGGGGAGGTCTGTGGCCCCAGGATGGCAGGGGACTGTACAACTCCACAGACAGCCTCGACAGCACCAAAGCCGTCACCCTCGCCATGGAAACAGCAGCTGGCAAGCGCCATGCGTCCACCGATAGCCACACATCTGTCATCACCTGCGACAAGGCCGTCCTGGTGTCCAAAGCTGAGGAATATCTGAAGAGCCGGCGGTCCTCCATAGGGATTCAGGTAACCTGTCATTAACATCTGTTTTGTGCTGGATCTATTTCTTTAAATAGCCTGGAATGAGCCATTCGGCATCGCTGGCTCCAGTAATCCCATACATAACCCATGGGTCCCCAGCATTAATTTGAATTCACCTCATGAAGACATGGCTCCACAGAACGTGCAGCAGAAAAGCTGCAGTATCTGCCAGCACAGCATGGATTAATGTGTCCATCACACACCAGCCTGCTTTCTTTAAAAGCCTGCCACAGTAGTAAATACAGTGAATTAGCACCTGCCTTTTCTGTATTATATCAGTTGCACACTATTATTACAAACACCATTATCTGTTAAGTCCTCTCTGCAGTTTCTTTGCTGTCCAACTATACTAGCTATAGAGTGTTTGGATGCTTTGGGACTTTTTTCTACTAAGGTTTAACAGCAGATAATGGTTTTGTAAAGTTCTGTAAAGTCTCAATTACCCCTTAATTATTATGCATCAAAGTGGTTATAAGAATTAATAAAAAATTGTATTTTTTAAATAAGGAAAAATCTGGAGCTCTTTACATCACATACTGTATACTGTATAACTGCTCTCCTTTTTTCAGAGAATAACATTCCAACAGATTATTTTATTTGCAAATCCAGTAATCAATTAAAAAGTATTTACAGGCAATAGCATTTAAAGCTACTGACATTCCAATTTTCTACTTTTGTCTTGTAAAATATACAATGGACTAAAAACACATCAAAATCAGTTAATGGGTGCAGATTTGAGCTTGGGTCTATCTCCTCAAGACACGGTATGCACAAGCGCTGAAGGGGGTAGTGTTGGGATTTGTCAGTCTGGGCTCCAGCAAAATGGAAATTAATTGATAAAATCCAACTGCTCCAAGATGGGGGTTGGGATGTGCCTAGGATGTGCCTAGATTTGGGTGCTGACTCTGGGCAATTTGGTAAGAACCCTGTCAAAGGGCGCATTAGAAAACTGTCCACCCAGTGAACATCAATTCTGAGTAAATCACTAAGCTCACCCTCAGTATCATTTATAATACAAATATGTACATGTAAAAGTACCTTAAAAAACAATATACATGTACAGTAGCAGTTATTTGTTTATATGGTAAGCTACACACGTTCTGTTAGATCCACATTGTTATAGTAATAGTAATTACTTTGACAGCTTTTCTATGTGTTCTATAACGCTCAATTTTTTAATTGGATAAGTAAAATTCTGTTTCTTGCTCTTTACTTGCAATTGCAATAGCAATAGCAAAAATACACTAAAAAGTTTTTTTTCTTTCATTTAGCTTGAAAGTTAAATAATAAAAATACTACATTTGTTAAATCTGTAAATAATGATGTGTGGCCTAAAATATGGAGGCTAGGTGACCTCAAGGGTTGCTTTCAATTCCTGTTATTCGAACATTGTATTATTATAGATGCTTAACCATCTTCTTTTCTACTGTAATTTTATTTTTGCTCTAAGATGATTATTATTACTTTTCACTATTTAAAACTGATTTTACCGTAAGTCTTGATGGAGATTTATTTTGTTTTCAAGTTCATATGTCCTGGAAGAAATTGCCAATGCATAGACAGATGAGACTTTGAAATAAAATTCATTAACATTTTTATTACACGTAAATCAGGAAAAGGAAAAAATAGACCTCAGTCCCCTTAAGACAGAGTAACATATCCTATTATTTTACAAGCTCAAGTACCTCCTTGACTCCTGGAGACTCTTCATTTTTTATATCTGTGTTTGAAAGACATTTCTTGTTGATGTACTGTGCTGTAGCTTGGCTGTTGTATTTTTAGGCAATTTTTTTAGGCAGAAAAAACATGCGGGTTTGTTAGGGTTGTTAGACATGCAGGTTAGGAGTCCAAATGGTCAGGCAAAACATTCCTTGACAGAACTGTGCCTTAGCTGTGGATACACATTTACTAGATGAATCAGAAGCTAAGTAAGGGTGGACTTGGTCAGTTTTAGAATTGCAAGGAAGACCAAGCTGCTGGTGTAAGTGGTGTTAGTGGGCCGGTAGGTGGCGCTCTGCCTTCTAGCCCAAAATTTCCAAGGGAATGCCGCTTATGGTGACCAGGGACACAGTACTATACAAGGTGCCACCCTTTGGTGGACACATAAAATAAAAGTTCTGACAACTTGAACGTTACAGATCCAAAGGCGCTGTTCATAAGAGTAAGAGTCTGAACTGCAGTGTCCTAGTTAAACTGAACTTTGGGCTTGCACAGTCTGACCTTCCCAAATATCCCCCTCAATTCAAATGTGAATAAAAATATCACTGGGGCTGGTGCACATATTGACTGCAGTAGAGGTAGTACAGTATATGAAATGGGCCCACACCTATATAAAAAGCACATTGGGATTGTTTGTGATGAGAATTGCTGTAAAAATCAAGAAATTAAATTGATTAATTTTAGTCTGTTGACCCAACTGTACTGTTTATTTTGAAGTTTGTAGAACATTATCAATGACTAGTATGGGTTATATTTCTAAATGATGAATACTATGAATGTTAAAAACAGCTGAGGTTCACAGTTTGCCCAGCTGCTATGGCAGACCTGTCTTTGTGAACAAACCAAGCATTTCATCATTGTTTACAGTATACACAGACACACCAAACAACTATGACAGCAGCTAAAATTTGTCAGGTAACTGTGAAACCCTTTCAGAGATAACCATTTCATATTTAAAGACCTGTTTACTCAGGAAGAGAATCTGTTGATTCAACATGTGAACCTTCACAGATTTTTACCTTAAGCTTCTCTGCTGTACTGCCACTTTAATTTTTATGTACTGTAAGCAGCATTTGTTTAAAGCTTTCAAAAGCAAAATAGAAAACTGCTGTCATTACATTGTAGATATTGACCCTGCTGTATTTTAAAATTAAAAGATATTTAGGCTACTTAATTATTATTCATGAAATATAAAATATAGTGGCACAATAGTTAGCATGCTGCCTTTCAGTGCTGGGGCCCTGGGTTCAATTCCATACCTGGGGTGCTATCTGTGGTGAGTCTATAGGGTCTCTTCTTGTTCATGTGAGTTTCCTCCCATAATCCAAAAGTATACTGGTAGGTCAAATAACGACTGTATTTCTGTCTATGATTATTTTCATTTCGTTTTAAAATTATATATAGTTTATTTCCATAAATGAAAGGAAGAAAAAAAACACAACCTTTTCGGCGGTGGAGCCTTGAAACCCAAAAAAGGCTCCACAGCTGAAACGTTGTGTTTTGTTTCTTCTCTTTTCAGCATGGAATTAACCTATTACTTGTTCCTTTGCAGCCTACGCATGCTGACACAGCTACCCACCTGAATTATTTCCGTAAATGTTTGTCTAGGGATTTGAAAAAAAAACAATAAGCAGTCGTAGACATAGAAACAAAGAAAACAATTGTTAATTGAGAATTAACCTTTTTTATATTTATTAAAAGTGTTTTTCCCCTCCCATATTGTCATTATTCACTTGAGCTTCCTTAATGCAGGATGCTAAAGAAAATATTTTAAAGATTCTCAGAAGTATCACTGTACATTACACTGAAGTAGGAAATGTTACCCATTTTTAACTTATATCTATACATGTTTCTGAAAATATTCTCACTTTAAAAAGAGAGATTTTCTCTGTCATAATTGTAAGTAATTGGTGGGGAGTAATCAAGGGGACTACAGAGTATTTATTGCTCAGAGGAAACAGAGAGCCTCATAAAATGAGTCATGCATGGAATATTGCGTGAGGCATACAGATGTAACTGGCTCATAAAGCTCTTGTTTAGCACTGGTGGCAATTTGATTGGGATCACTGACTTTCAGGACAAACCCAAACCAAAATCCTGCAGTGCCCTCTTCACATCAAAATTGCTTTCAGCACTTGCCCAAGGAGTATCTTGACCTCACAAAATAATTTTGTGAAAAAGCAACAAAAAAAACCCCAAACTTAATCAGCTTTTTGTCATCTTAATCTAATAACAATATTTGTAAAATAGTTTTTATTTTCTAACACGATGTAAGCAGTAATGAATAATACTTACAAGGGATATTTCTAGTCTGGGTTTGTTATGCACCAAATTCTTAATGACACTAATTTTTCATTTAAGATTTATCTTTATGACTCAGTGCATTTCAGCTTAATTAAATAAATTATTAAGACAGGGCACTGTACAGAACTTCAAATATACGCTGTCTGAAATTTAGGAATATCCAAACTCAGAATGTACATGTGAATAAAAATGCAACAAACTATTCAAGCAATCAGCAAAACATTGCATTACCCAGGCTTGTGTTTGTGGTGCACTGAGTGATGCATGCTTACTACAATTTAACTGGGGAAGCATGAAGATGAGTAGCATTCAAAGTAGTTTATGACTCTGACAATCAGTTTTGGAGGTGAAACACCTTAATGGAATTATAAGCCTTGTGCATATGCATGCACATATATTATTTACAAGCACACATATATTATTTAGAAGTTTTCTTGAAATACACTTAAAAAATTTAATTATTATTATAATTGGTGGTAGTATGACATACATTATATTGTTGTTCTGGACTGTAAACCGTCTGTATGGCCTACATTTCTTTTCATTTATGCTTTTCTGCAAAACCCTGAAACACAATCCTGTCAGTAATTGTTAAACTATTTTATTTTTCTAACATTGCTGTTCATCTTTCCGCTTGTTTGAAGTAATGCTGAATCTGGGATTTCAGAAAGAAAGGTCTTGGGGTCCATGTCCACTGGGAATCTCCCATCCGCCAGTCTTTAATGTGGCTTTGTGTTGTATCAGGTGGAAACAGCAACTGATTCGGAATCTGAAAGCAGAGGCCTTCGGGAATATCATTCTGTCGGAGTGCAAGTGGAAGATGAGAAGCGGTAGGTCAAGTGCAGAATCAGTCATGTTCCCAGCGAATGACCTAATTGTTTTATTTAAACACGGTTTTGATAAAAGCCTGATTGTTCTTGGTGAATGTGTACAAATCTGACTCTAGTGGGGTCATCATGCCTGACCTGGCTTGAGGGAAACAGACACTTGTTTTTGAACATGACATCTCATAAGTAGCTGAAAGCTGGGGCTAACATCATCAGGAATATCCACTGGGCCACATGTAAAAGCATTTTGGGAATGATCACTTAAACACCTACTCATGGTAAAAACATAGGCTGACCATGTCTGGACTCTGACCATAAAACCGACAATAACATAATTTGGGGCTCTGTGGGAAATACCCCTCATGTGTGTCTCCTTCAGTGTCCTCTGGAAATTGACCTTTCCATCACAATTAAACTCATCTCAAGACTTCACTGGACTGTGCTGTGACTCCTTGCATCCTGTCATACTTGAATTTGTCACGAAGCGTTTTTCAGGACCCTATGCAGATGGTAGAATCCGGAAGGGAGTGAAACAAACACGAGGGAGAGAGGGCTATAGGAACGGAGCTGGAAGACGAAGAGGGGGGCGTGTCGACGGTGCACTGGTGCTCGGGGGGGGGGGCGTGGCCAAGGCAAACGAGTCCAAAGGGAGTCCATAGGGAAAGCCAGGGTGAGCAAAAGGTCCAGAGCAGGGTAATCCATCCATGACTGACGAGACAAAAGTTAAAAGCCAGAGCGGGATCCGGTGAAAGGTCGGGGAAATAAAAAGGGGTAACGGGGCCAGTCGCTCCAAGCCCAGGATCCAGATGGTCAGGACGCCGTTGTGAAGCCTATGCCATCGAGTCGCTCCTGGACTCGCTGGTAGGCGGGCTTCCGGCCGTCCATCTTCCAAAGCTGAGCCCAGACTGGTAGGAGCGTCTGGCTTTTATAGGGAGGGGCTAGAACAGGAGGCAGGTGGAAAATCAACACAAACAAGGAAGAGCCAGAGCGCCCTTCAGAGGAGGGGCTTACGATCGTGACAGAATTCTTCTCATATACTATTTCTGTGACAAAAAAACGAACAGGTAACCAAAAATAAATATTTCTGTTGCAAAAACATGTCTAGGATAAAAGAATATTTGGATTGTTCTCCCGTTTGGACACTACTGTACAACTCAGCTCTAATAATACTCGCACTTAATTTGTTCCATTGAGCCTTCTGAAATCTTTACAGAAAGGTAAAGACAAGTGGAATCTTGAATAAATGGAAATATAGATGGGTAATTTTATTTTAGTTTGCTAATTAAAATCTGTACCTTTAACTAAAGAATGGAAATAAAATGTGTATAATTTTTTGAAAGAAAATCCAGATGTCCCTCAGACTGTTGGAGTAGACTAAAGACAAAAGACCTCTGGCATGCACTTTGAGAATATCAGATGAACTGAATATCAACCTCATAAAATGTCACTTAATTTTTGAATTATTTACTTCAGCAGATAGCAAGCATTAATTTCTTTCATAATAAGCCTTCATTTCTATGCGCTAAGAAGGAATCACAAAATCTGGAAAATGACCTTTTGACAAATGACAGTGAAGGCATAATTTCTCCAGCCCAGATAAGTTTTAGTGAGAAAAAAGTGAGAAAAGTTTGAAATGCACCAATTTCCAAAACAACTTGCACACTTTTTCTTCTCACGGAGTTACATTAATTTCTGCTAGACAAGAATTATTATAATGAAATTAAAGAAAAGACAAACAGTGGCTACCAGTTCTGTTAGACGTTGCATACAGTAGGTATACAAATATTGCAATACATCAGCTATATTAGCTGATATTTTCAAAACACTTTCTTTAGATATATTAGCATAAGGTAGCATTTTCTTTACAATAAACTGAACAGTGTCCCCTGGGTTGTTTTCTTCGCTGACATAAAATTCCAAGAGGGTCACGCTTTCAAATTACACATCTCAGTGCCGGCATTTCTATTATGTTCCTGATTGATTTTAATTCAAAGCATGCTCAGTTTTATCAAACTGTTCAATGACAAGCAGGTGTAGTTCTCCTCAGTCTGATTACGTGAACAGCTTGTAAATCCTAGTGCAAACAGATATATCACTGCATCCAAAAATAGAATAGAAGAGAGCACTCTGATAATTAAACCTTCTTGGATATCACCTGCAGGCTAGCACAGGGGTTCCCAGCCCTCGTCCTCGAGTCCCACACACCTGCAAGTTTTCATACAAGCTGTGCTTAATTGCCTAATTGAGCTATCAATTTATAATGATGAACAAACACCATATTAAATGAATTAATTGATTTAACAAGTTGTTTGATTTGTATATTTGTTATGTATTTTAATTGTGGAAATGCGTTTATAAGATAACATATAAATAATATTTCTTCATGGATTGTAAATTGAAAGAAGAGGTTAGAAGATTGATGGATTTCATTGTAGAGACATGTCAGACATTATTATATTGTTGCAAAGGAACAAGTATAGGTTTATTTCATGCTGGAAAGAGAAGAGAGAAAACACAACGTTTTGGCTTCTTGGGGTGCAAGCTCCACAGCCGAAACGTTGTGTTTTCTTTCGTCTCTTTCCAGCATGGAATAAACCTATTACTTGTTCCTTTGCAGCCTACGCATGCTGACGCAGCTACCCACCTGAATTATTGTATTGTTGCCACTGAATATAAAAAAAAAGTTTAGTTGAAGGAAGTTAGGAAAGCACAGGTTCCTCTTCCATCCTCTTCCAAATGTTTCCGTCTGTTTTCAGACACGGAAGATTTAAGCGTTCCAACAGTGTCACCGCTGCTGTCCAGGCCGACCTGGAACTGGAGGGGTTCCCCGTCACCATGGAGGATAAGGGGCTTCAGTTTGGGGGGTCGTTTCAGCGCCATTCTGAACCCAGCACACCTACACAATATGGTGCTGTACGGACTGTAAGAACGCAGGGCCTTTTCAGCTACAGAGAGGACTATCGGGCGCCCATCGAGCCCCCCACCCCACAGCCAGAGCCGTGGCTGGTGGAGGCTGCTCACGAGGTGGGCGAAACAGGCCGGATGTCACCTTGTCGGCGAGACGGCAGCTGGTTTATGCAACTGCTACATGCCGAGACCAAGAGGATGGAGGGCTGGTGCAAAGAGATGGAGAGGGAGGCCGAGGAGAACGATCTCTCAGAGGACAGTGAGTTCACGTGCCAGAGCTTAATGCCTGGGTTCAGCTTTTTGTTTTTTGTTTTTTAATTGCCCACAACTATAAACATCCAGTAGGGAAAGTGACTCATTCTGGAGGCCAATTAGACTCAAGCGAATAAGAAATTCTACCAAAAATCTAAATATGGGTACAGTAATGAAAAGGCCATGAAAACATCATTAAAAATAGATTCAGAAGTCTGGGAACGCATAATATGATCACAAGGACTAAAATGTTGAAGGCATTAAATTATGGTAGTACAAATCGGATGATTTCATCTAACTGGGGATTTTACTGACAGAAGTATTCAAATACCATATTGAAATACCAAGCTTTCTCCATCTCTCTCAATATTGTGTTCTCTTTCAGTCCTAGGTAAAATCCGGAGTGCCGTAGGCAGTGCTCAGCTCCTTATGTCTCAGAAATTCCAGCAGTTTTACTGGCTGTGTCAGCAGAACCTGGTATGTGTATTTATTTATACAGTATATGTGTAATATTATATTACAGTTCCATTCACCAACCTACAGCATTTGTTAATACTGCTGTTTTTTATTACTAAGAATGACACAAGTTTCACTCAAACATAAAGCCAACATATACAGTATATGGTCCTGTGCTTCATATTAAGATGAAAAAGTTTGTACATAACTTATGAAGTGCAGTTTTCCTCTTACTTAATGACACCAAAAAAGGAAATAGGTACTATTAAAATAGAGAAATAAAAATATTATGTGGAATATTAGCATTTGATTATAATTAACCAAATATTATTTGATTATAAGAAAAGTAAAATAGTAGCTCAATCTTCTGTTTGTTTTATTTTAGGTTTTCCATACTGGGGCAGCTTTTTCTTATAAAACTAATTGTTTCTCTGTTTTAGTAATACATATTTTTATCTATTTTGCAAACTAAATAAGACAATGGAGAGTAATTGAAATGGTTAGACCATTTCAATCTGCAATATAGCATAGCCATGGATTGAAATATCTAACATGCTTAATCCTGTGTACAATGTGCTTTTTTATTATCAATGAGCACAATAACCATTCAAACTGAAGATTCATTCAAAATTTAATTTATTGAAACACCCTCTCTCCTGATACATGAATCTTGGAAAGCATGGAAATGTGATCAAATGTTTAACCATTAAATAAAATTGATCAAGATATTTATTTAAGTCACTCATTCCATAACATAGAAGCTTCTACATCTTTTCTGTTGAATGTTTCCCATATACATTTTTGCAAATTCTTAATGTGCTTGAGAGCCAAGCAAGTTTATATTATGATGTAGCATGTGCAGTGAATCAGTCCTTTAACTACTTTCAAAGATTGTTTCCCAGTTTTGTTTTTCAACAACTGCTTTAAAAATATTTCATTTTGTAAAACTAACACCCCAGCTTTTGTAAGTAACACCCCAGTGCCAGATATTGCAGACAGTATAATATTGACATTGGTATGTTTTATTTCTACCAAAAGTGAAATTACCAATAATTGTCTTTTTATGATGTATCCAGTCAGCTTGGAATCACTATGAATTTAAGGCTCTCCTTTATAACTGCAATTGCTGTACTGCATTGAGAGAATAAGGCTGCACACATGCCCCTGCAACACAGTGATAATGAGAGTCATTCATGTTTTATCATGCTGCAGTATCCACTGTGCACATCACTCACATCACTGCAAGTGTGCAGATGCCTGGCAGGTCACAAGAGGTACTGTTTAGCCAAAATCTGAGAGAGGTCTGCCTGACTAATGGCCATGCAGTGGCCCCATGCTGCATGGGGAGTCTCAGATCCTGCTGGTAACTGACCCAGGTTCGAACCAGCGATGTCTGGTCTATAGGCTTCAACATGTGCTATGAGCAAACACCTGAATCACGCAAGTTGTCACTCAAATCACTCAGAAACCACTCAAAATTCAATACACAACGCAGTGTGAATATTTAATTACAGGAACAGTTATTTGGGTACAGCTGTTAAAAACCTTTCCCATTGTTTGCACATACTGGACAGTACAGTAAACACAGTGTATATTTTTTTTAATTTAAGAATAACTGAATGTTTCACATTCTGCCATTAATAATACTAGAGGCAGTTTTCTTTTCTTGAACAAATGTCTTGTTTTGCATTAAAAAAAGAAACACCAGATATGAAACGATACCATATACGGAAAATGGACTGACAGAATACGAAAAAAAAGAGGGCTAATTAAAAATCTAAGAGAGAGTGTCTGGCCATATTGACAACTGTACTTATATCCACATTTTATATTTTCCAAAGTATTATTTTATTTAGAATTCAGTTAATACATACTGTATACTGTACCTGTACATCTTTTTTTACTAATTCTCTAACATTAGTCTTACATAATATGTACAGTCTTAAAGTCCAGTTCTATTTCTACTTATATCAAAGATAATCTCAAATAGTTTTCACTTATAAGACATTATTTCCAGAATATCTGAGAAACTGAAGTTGCCAAATAAGAAGCTTAAGAAGTAGCCTGCCCTAATTACGTTTGCTCATTTAAGCTGGTTTTATCTAATATTTTAAACCCTGATTTAACTTGCTTGAAAAGAGAGCTGAGGCTTCAATTCTCCCTTGAGATCGTGGATGATGGATTAAGTCACACATTAACACAGTCACAGTTGATACAGCTTAAATTTCATTCTGTCCTCAAAAGTGTCAGACTGTGTTATTAGAGCAGTCACTCTGTGAAATAAGTGCCTGGTTATGACAAAGTAATTTGAAGGCGAAGGTTTCAAATGAATGAAAATGTCTTGTGTTATTTGAATCTCCAAATGATATACATGCAGATTTAACTAGATATTGCATGTTCTTAGACCATTTCTGCTTTGCTTATTTTATAAATCTAATATTCCTATCAAAGGGGATTGCACATCTGGTCCAGTCTGCATTCTGTAGATTATTTTACATCGACATGTCATCTTATTGCCAGTTAGCAGAATAGCTTATTATATTCACATTCAACTTTATGTTTGATTACGTACATATTACCTATGCTTTTGCATACTTAGAATTTCAGGCAAATAACTGTGATCCATTTAATTTATACTGAGCAACAGCCTGCAACAAATTCAGAAAGCTGTTAACAGGAAAAAGCAAACTTTTGTGCAACACTGACATGTTACTGAACAGACATGACATTGGTAATTTCATGATACTGGAATGCTCAAGAGGGGGTCACTGTGAAGGTCACTGGCTAGGAGCCTGTGTGCCCACACTGTGATATACTCCTTGCACCAGGTTCCAGACGCTGCCTTGTGGGATTCCATCCTGTGTCTTTCGTAGAGTCTGGACATACTGTATGTGTGTGTGTCAGGCCACTGGTGGCCACTGTCAGGCCACAGATGTTCAATAGGACTAACGTCTGACAATTAGGGCTCCAAGACATAACTGTCACATTTTCAATTCATGAGAAAAATGTTGTGATACAAGCTGCTGAAGGTACGTACTATACAGTAAGTGCATTGTCATGCTGGAATGTTGTCATGTCAGGACGTACCCATGGGAAGGTCTGTTAAGTGAGGTCCCAGGACTTGCTCAGTACAGTGCCATGCATTTTGACTACTATCAATGATAAGCTGAATAGTGACTACACCTGTCCAGACCATCACACTTCGACTTCCCCCTCCCTTGATTAGTGAAACACAATAACTTACAAATTGTTCTACACATCTGTGTTATATTCACTGATGTTCTTGTGGGCGGACTACAACCTGCTTCAGCAAGAGGTTGGCACCACTGCTGGTACGGATTTTTAATGACCACAGAGAGTCAGGACCTCAGTTTCATGTCTCATCCGAAGGACGGCGCCTTTTTACAGTATAGTGTCCCCATCACTATACTGAGGCATTTGGACCCACACAGACCGCAGGGTGAGCGCTCCCTGCTGGCCTACTAACACCTCATCCAGCAGCAACCTTAGTTTTTCCCAGGAGGTCACCCATCCAGGTACTGGCCAGGCTCACACCTGCTGAGCTTCAGTGGATTGCCGGTTGTGAGTTCAGGGTGATATAACTGGTGGCAACAATTTAATTGATCATTCCTTACTGACTGTAATACACTTCAGTGACTCTGTTGTAAAATGTGGAGCATATTGGTCCTTTTCCCTGTTACAGTACCTCTTTCTTCATTTGCACCAGGCTTGGCATTCAAGAGGTTAAACCACCTCCACATCAACTCCTTATCAGCTACTGTGGTTACGTAGTGCTTTTTCAACAGTCAGAATCACTGAAGTGTATTACAGTCAGTAAGGAATGATCAGTTAAACAAAATAATGCTAAAATGTTTCCTTAATATCCATGTAATCAGTTTTCACTGCATAAGGGGTGGCATGGAGGCACAGTGGTTAGCATTGCTGTGTCACAGCTCTGGGCCCCTGGGTTCATTGGCAGATCTTGTCTATACATTCTCCCTATGTTTCCTCAGGGGGCTCCAGTTTCCTCCCACAGTCCAAAGTCATGCTGGCAGGTTAATTAGCTCCTGGGAAAACTGGTCCTGGTGTGAGTGTGTGCATGTCTGTGTCTGTCTGCCCATCAGGGTGTACGCTGCCTGGTGGTCACTGCTTTGCTCAGATAGGCTCTGGGTTCTCCACGTGCCTGAATTGGAAAGAGCACTTAGAAAATGGATGATGAATGCATACTGTAAGTAGAATGATGAGGTTTTTTTTAAGCCCAGCGTATATTCTTCAACACATTGGGTATGTTGTAAAAAAAGAGGATAGAAACAGATGTGTGAGCACTCAAGCAAGAGTATTCTGTATCATTGACAAAACTGACAATGGGCAGACCTCAAAGTGAAAATCATCTTTGGGCCTAGGAAATACTGGAACTACTAGCTCAAAATCCCTGGAGACAAATATGACAACGAAGAAGGCCTCCTTTAAGATCTTTGGATAAGATACAATACGTTAAGGAAGACAACCAAAGACAAATGTGATACAGTATACAGTATATCTCAGTGAACTGTCATAAGGGCCATCTCAGGATCTCTTTACCACCATTCAGGTATCATGCCATCATAAGACAATTTATTTAGCTGTTTGATACTTGGCAAAATCAATCAATTACTTTTGCCAATTTGCAATTTTCTTAAATCAAACCAAAACTTCAGGGCCCAAATCTTTTATTAGTGCAGCAGTAAAAAAAGTAAGTAACAACATACACCGAACACATGTTTAGGCACATGCAAGAACTAAAGTCAAACTGGAACCAAATATTAGTCTGTTACTCTGTAGGAATGATGAATTTTTTAAGTGTTTTTAAAGGGACGTAGTGACTTCCTCTTTCACAGGATCATAAGACAGATCTAGTGATCTTCTGATTCAGTTACATAACAAAGAAAATGTTTTTGTTCTTATTCAGTGACCTCAATTCATGATCAATCCACAAAACCTATAGAGGTTGATCTTGATCTTCAAAAGCAGGAGAGTCAGACACAAAAGTGAAAGAGTGTCTTGTGATAGTTGCTGTGGACAAAAAACTGTGAAACTTAAAGTTTTAATTTCCTATTAATTAATATAATTTCTAATAATTATCTGAATCTTTTTGAATTTTTTTTCACTGCATTTATTTCTGCTTAATCTATTCACAACATAGAGAATGTCCTATCACCCAAACATACAGTACAAAAAGACTTTGCCTTGCCATGTACAGTACAGTATATAACTAAAAAAATAGCTGATAGAGCCATCTAGTGTTTTTTAGCAGAAGTGGGCCTCAAATTTCCTGGGAACATTTAGAAATACAGTAACCACTCTTATTTCACATTAAACCCTTTCTAAGAAACTGTGTACATTTCTTCTGTGCTCAGCCTCATTTGTCTTCATGGTTTAAAATGTCATGGTATAAAACAGAAGTTCAGGAGGAAGTCAAATTCTAATCTTGCACTTCCTTTCTCCCATGTATAAACAGTCATTGGCTGCCTCAGACCTCCACACTTTGTTTCTAGCAATAGAAACAGTAAGGGGGGTTTTGAGAGCACTAACCTTGGGTCAGGACTTTCATTTTCTCAGCCAGGCAAATGAATACCAAAGTAATAAGTACATTATCCCTTTACATTTGGCACCTCGTCCCGTCGTTGTTAGAATTTGACCGAACTACTGAAATGAACATTCGGCTCTGTAAAACACCACTCACCGTGCTTTGCCTCATTTTTTAGACAGATTTTTATCTTGTGTTAATTTTTTTTGGGGGGGTGGGGGATATTTTCTTCTGAGCTTACATTTGGAGTTAAGCTGCTTTAGCTAAAATTAATTTGGACAACGAAACGTACCACTAGGGGAACATGGTGGCACATGGCTAGTATTGCTACCTCACGGAACTGGGGCGCTGGGTTTCGGTTCTTGATATGGGGTGCTATCTGCTTGAAGCTGGTTTGTTGGTTGGGAAACAAACAACATTTACCTGCTTAGAAGGCAGCTATGCTCACCACTATACCACCAATGTGCTATCTGCTTGATGTTTGTACATTCTCACTATGTTTTTAAGTGAGTTTCCTGTTGGTGTGTGTATGTCTGTGTCTCTGCGTGCCCTGCAATAAACTGGTGTCCTGTCCAGGGTGTATCCCCTTTCCTTGCTGGGATAAGATCACCTATAACCCTGTATTGGATTTTGCAGTTATTTACTGTACACTTTTTCAAATCCAGGTCTAAACACAACAGAAGTATGGTTTCAGAGATTTTAAAAGCTTTGACCTTCTTTCGGAGATTAGAGAGAACAATGACATCATGGAAAAGTGTTGTACATTTAATGTTTTAATGTACTGTCATTCATCTTCTTGGTAGGATCCCAGTGCAATGCCCAGACCGACCTCTCAAGATCTAGCAGGATTCTGGGACCTTTTGCAGCTTTCCATTGATGATGTCAGTATGAAGTTTGATGAGTTACAGCAAATCAAGAACAACGACTGGAGACCCATCGAAAGTCCAGAAAAGAAGGTTTGTCTAAAAACATCTGTTATTCCAAGTTTGTCAAGCTTACAGACTGTTTCTAATACAGATGCTTTGAGCATTGATTTCTTGTGGGTTTCAATCACGAAATAATTATCTTATGCATCACTACACTCAAACCTGGAAAAATACAAAACAGCTTGTTGGAAGAGATGACAATTCAGTCAGGTCACACTCAAGGGTCATGGGACAAATGTTGACCGTCGGTGTTTATTTTAAGCCATTGTTCAATCAAACATTTTCAAGTCTTGTTTAGTAACACAGAGGATGATGGGTCTACAGGAATGCTACATTTAATTGGATCAGTCTGACCTTAACAGCATGACATGCTACATTCAGCTATGATAAGAGGGATAGTTAAATATCACACAGTATCACACTCACACAGCTACAGATCCTTCTCAAATGTCATGAACTCAAAATTTTGCTTCACTGTTTATACTGAATTAAGGAAAGGTCATGTGGATAGGATTTGTTCTGTACTATTGATCCCCTGTGACAGGCATTCAGTATTCTTGTGTGCCTAACTTTACTGTAGAATTACCTCAGAATATAGTACAAGCCAAAATGTTACTTTTTCATATAACCACTTACTATATATATGCGCCCTGAGTTCTGCAGTTCTGCTGCTAGGTATTCACAGTTAGGTATTCATTTGAATGAGGCAGAAATAAACAGCAATAGCAGGGAAACAAAATGGTTAAATAGAATTGTATACTGTATACCAGATGTCTATTTTGTCTTGATGAGCTTTTTGTTGGTTTTCATAAAGATTCATCTTTAACTGTAACATTTTTACTATTTTTAAATTGTTTTCTTATGAATGACAACTTTTTTCATCTTGTTTCTTCAAAAAATGTTGAATGTCCCTTAAAATTTGTACACGGAAATGTGTGTTAAAACTTCTTCAAACTTGATTGTGAATTTTGTATTTATGATAGCCTAAGGCATTTGAAAGGTGTTGGTATTGTAACAATTTTCTCATTTTACACGGGGAGTGCATTCCGGTAAAATGTTACGTAATGCAAAACCCATGAATTAAAATTTAATATGATTGCACGTAAATATGGGAAGGTGTTCTAGAATTCACTTCCAACCAAAGGTTTGAATCCTTAAATAAAAACCATTACACAATATCTCATGTATGACATTTTGTATAGTTGTACTAAAAGCCAATTAAACTAAATCTTTATTTTTATCAATTTCATATAACATGTAAAGGGATGGCTGCTGTTAGTGGTGTTTGGTGAACGGTGTAAAAAACTTAAGTCACATGTACAGTACAGTACTATACATACTGTGAATGCATTAGGTCAGAGCATCTTTTGGCCTTTTGTTTTCAGTGAATCTCTGATACAGTATACTGTAGTGTAAAACTACAGATACAGTAACTAAAAACACTACTTTGCCAGTTCATTAGTGAAAGAAAGTCCCTGATTATAATTGCTTGCTAATTATAACTGTTTAAATTGCTAAAATTCTCAGCTTGAGTCAATACATAACAAATTGCATATATTATAAGTGTGTTTTCTTACTTGGCTTTTTATTTTATTTTATTTATTCAGTGTTAAACAAAGCATTCATCTGCCTCTCATAGGAACTATGGCTCCCGCTAATGATGAACATTTTTATTTTTACTAGAATCCATCAAGGCTTGATAAACGGGAGCTTTTTAAAACAATATTCAGAACAGTAAAACTACATACTGTACATTAATCAATTTATTGTAAATTAATTTAGGTGCACAAAATTACCTTAATCAGCCACACAATTAGTTGCGTGCAATAATAGTGATTCATATGATTTCAGAATAAATATATTTATTTATACAAGATTTCTCAGTCAGGTAGTGAATTTTAAATGCAAAGATTAAACCATGAAGGCCAACAAGCTTGCAGGACAACACAGGGATCAGACTGTATAAAGGCATAGATAAGGAGAAGGGTATAAAAACATTTGAAAGACCTGAAATATCCCTGTGCATATTGATGCCAATCATTTAGAAGTGGAACTTTTTTATCTCAAAGCAAAGCATTACACCTGATGGAAACCCAACATATTCAGCATACTTATGCCACCCGCATATTTCAGTTTCTTCTATTTAGTTTTTACTTTTGTATTTGTCTTAGTCTGAGCACTTACTTTAGGTATTGAATAATATATTAAGAAATGCATACAGTACATACATTTCTCAGAAAATGGGACACCATAGTAAGGGACTGAATACTTTTGCAAGGAACTCCACTGTGAATTACATAAAGGTCATGTGGGTAGGATTTGTTCTTTATTCGATACTCTATATTCAATATAGCTAGAATGGTTCGAACGGATGGTATTCCTTTTTTGGTTTCACCACCTTTAAACTTTATGTACAGGATGATGCAAAAGTCAGTGCTCATCCTTGTAACCCCAGCTATGTATGTTTTGGTCATGTATTTTAGGAAGAGAAGAAATTGCCCCCTCCAGTACCAAAGAAGCCCCCAAAAGGTAAACCAGGTGTCACGCGAGAAAAGTCCCTGGATCTTCCAGACAGACAGCGACAGGAAGCCAGAAGAAGACTGATGGCAGCCAAGCGGGCAGCTTCCTTCAGGCAGAACTCTGCTACCGAGAGAGCTGACAGCATCGAGATTTACATCCCAGAGGCCCAGACCAGACTTTAGGACAAAGGACACATCAGCATTTCCCGTCTGTTAACCATACTTTATCAGTTCCAAACCTTGTCATTGTATGTACTGTATATCAGGTTTGTGTCATTGTATCCAGTGTAATAGAGAAATCGCATTACTTTCGAATACCTTCAGTTACCCAGAAATATATACAGTACGTAGCTGCTGGTTTTCTCCTTTCAAGGAGCAAAATTGCACCTGCCTTTGAAAAGGGAAGTGATACTTTTTTTTTAGTTTAACGGCAGTACCTTTAAAATTGTAAACATCTGTTGTAGCTTTCCAGTGCTGATTTAGATTAATCTACAGGGGTGTCTGCATTTTTCAACATTTTCAAAATGAATCACAAAGTGCAACTTTCTTAGAATTCCACCAGCAACAGTGATCTTGGGCTAATGCGTAAGCAAAATACGCAACCAGTTTGAGGTCTCAGTGGTAGCACAGAGGTGATGACCCTGTTCACAGGTTTGAAATCCGTTTTGACAGAAATATTTTGATTTATTGTTTGATTGTTATGATTATTGATTTTAAAGCTTGTTTGACGGTGTCCTTCTAAGAATACCAGGTCAATCAAGTAATACTTTTGAAAGTGCCAATGCTTGAAATACCTCAATCGTGCATGATGTACTGTAGTTTAAAGCTGAGTGTGCAGTCATCACTTCTGAGATGTAGATGGGCTACCTCTCTGTGAGCTATGCTTTGTCAGTGTTGGAAAATGTTGAAAATAATGGCTCTACACCCAACAGATTTCATTTAAGTAGACAGGCATTTGTTCACACTGTTGTATAGTGGGAACTGAAAAACAGGCTGAAACGTTAGGTTGACTTTCAGACAGCCAGTCACCCTCACCCACTTCAGTATTTTCAACATTTCTACGGGATCGTGTAAATTATGAAACATGCCAATAATATTGTGCCAACTTACAAAAAAAGGATTAAAAGGATTTTTTTTCTTTCCAACTTTTTATGCATTAGTCCGTTCCAGAAACTAAGCATTATATTTTTAGAAAGCAATGATTTCTGGTAAAGGTCATAAACTGCTTAGTTCTGGAAGTCAAATGTACAATACAGAATAGTGCATTTTTGCAACTAAGAATTTTCATGTGTGTATTTCCAAGGGAAATGTAGGTTATGACGATCACTTAATATCATGGCAATTGAATTGCAAGGGTACATATGAAGGATTTTCTTTTTCCATTGTGCAGTCAAACATCATTCCCCAAGATCCTGCATTTGTAGCATATAAATAATTAGACATATATTAAATTGCTAGAATATTTTCTTAAAAAATTATGTTTGGACGTTTCTCTGGAGGTGAGACATACATATCTGTATGACCCTCTATTTAATGAGTGTCTTCTTGCGACATCTGATAGGCAAGGGTACATCTTATCCATTATGGCAACCTGATGACTAATCAAGAAGCATTGGGCACAAGGACGGACAGGGTACATATTAACCCATTACAAAACATATTTAATTTAGATGATACAGTACACGCCTACATTTAAACATATTTCTTATTTTGTGCAATTTGCCCGTGAAAATGATATCTCTTGAGTCTGTCGGACTGATTAACGCATCACATACAAAATGTCAGAATCAAACAGGTGTCAGATTGAAACGTGCTGAAAAAGGAAAGAGAAAACCAAGTGCAGCAGATTAGATGGTTTCTGTTTGATAGAAACTGGAGGAAGAAAAGGAATTTAGAATGTTATTTAAATGGCAAGACAAATTAAATAATGCAGAGCACATAGTATTTTTTAATCATCTATTTTGATCATTGAGCAAGGAATTGATGACTTATTGTCAGTGGCATTTAGAAAAGCGTTCTGTAATCTTAAAAATAGAAAGTCTTTGTACTGATTAAGTGCACCACACTAAACTTGTTCGTTAATCCAGGCCATACCAGGCAGCTGCAGGGTACATATACTGTACGCACACTCCCAAGAGTAAGGGAAAAAATTGATTCAGCTTACTGTGCCACAGGGACCAATACCGGGCATATGCCCACTGAAATTTAGTTCTATCCACCATGTGTTTATAGTTTGTCAAAGTTGTGTTCACTTTGTATGTATGTTGCAAAGATGAGGGAAAGTTGAAATCAGTGTCTATGTTCAAGAAGAAAAACTGAAATAAATTCAAAAGGTTACTTAAAAAATATTTTGCAGTCTATAACAGTTCAATTAATTTCAAGCTTGACTATATTTATTTAAACTGACATTCTGTCTACATTGTAAAATAGCAGTTACACAGTAATAAGAGTGTAGTCATGGTATTAATAACAGGTAGCTATCCTGGGATCACAAATGTAATTATTTTATAAACTTACATCCTGGCTCCATATCCTGTATATTGCTGTGCAAAAGTCTTGGATACCTTCAACAGTTACAATATACGTATGTCATAAGAATCAACAATTTATTCAGAGTTTTCAACCATATACTACTAATTACTAATAGAGTTAATAGCTTAGTTTGGATGAGAAGAGCAAAATTTCATGGAGGAAGTTTTAATTCACATTAATTGGAATCTTCAACGCTTAATTACAATAAATCAACTTGAGCTGCCAATATGTAGTGTTGTAGTTGTCTGTCACATTTACCATCAAATCTAGTTGACTTATTGACAGGCATTCCTCATCATTAACACCATTTATACTTATACTTTCTATGAAATCTCTCTGTACTACCAAAAAATCAAAAAGTTTATTTTGGATTACAATATACATACAAAATGTCAGTACAAAATCACCATTAAATAGTGCATAAAGAAGGAAAATATCGAGTGGAATGAACCAAACCACGCAACATTTCTGAGAGGTTTGCACAGCAGTAAATGTTTCCCTTTTTGAGTGGTGATAGCATTAGCTTGAGCTTTTGGCACCTTTCAAAACTCACAGACTACACATATACAGTACAGTATTTTATACATATATGATTCTTTTATCTGAATATAATGCCTTTAAAAGGGAACTGCAGTCCCAATTTCTCAGACCGCTTATTAAATCTTGGTAACAAAACAAATTAGTTGATAGAATCACAAAATTTTACCAATTTTGAATTAAGAGTAAAATCGGAAACTTTGTGAAAGTACTGTCTGATTGCCATGTTGTTGCAGGCAGACAAGAAACTGCCGGTCTTGCCAAGGGTGAGAGTGAGATTTGTGCAAATTGTGACGTGAAAGCAACCCTTCCTGCTCACTAGTCACTGTGAGCAAATGAGAAACATGGGTTCCTAACAATGTTAATTATTTTGAGTGTATTTTAGTTGGATGGCAGGTTGATCTTTTTTTGCAATACTTAAAAAGGTATTTCAAAAACATGCCACCTTACATGAGTAAGTTTCATGTAATTTACAATGTAAGTTTCATGAAAACATTTACTATTAATTTCATAGCATGTTTACAATGTAATAGGGCCTCTTTCACGTCACCAGAGGTTTTTTGTTCCTCGTTCTGAATTGCAGATAATGACAGCAATATGGCGCAACGCATACATTGAAACTTGGTGTCTTTTGCGATGTAAATTTGGCAGTTGTACACGTTACTGTGTACTTCATAGTTTCATTGTGGTTTGAAATCCATTCCTTATTGAGGATTCATTATAACCCCGAAATGTAAAAATAGCATTGCAGTTCCCCTTTAAACTGAATTATCATTTATGTGTTTAGAGCTATTTCATGATCTATTTAGAATTAGTACAAAAATTTTGTTGAATATTATATGTATGTAATGCATTTAATACACTCTTTCTACAGTGTAACTATAGTAATCTGTAGTTTTTAAGTGCATTTGACATTTATAAATATCACCATTTTCAGTTATATGACTAGTACCCATGCAGTGCTTTCTTTAAATTTTGCATTTGTGTTGAACCAGTTTTTAGTTATTGTCAGTGAAAAACTTTTACTTATAATCTCTTACTAGACGATTTTAGAAGGAGACCCAATAAATGCATTTTATCTGAAGATATATAAATACTGTAATTTAGTTTGGAGTTGATGTTTTACATTTTTCAGGCAATATGAATCATATTTTACGTTAATAAAGCTGTATCTGTTTAATTCTTAAGATAGTGTTTAGATAGTGTAACATCTTGTTCCTATTCCAGGCTACTGTGGTCTGAGTACCAAACTTTAATTATTAATTTCATTTTTCTTGAATTTTGTATTGGGATTTTGTTTTTTTTAGTCCTTTACATACAAATGGTTCAAAAGATAGACAGAGGCTGTGTTTGGACTAATAGTTTGTAAAAAGGTGAAGTTATTTTTTACAAAAGGCAGCAATGCTCTGTAGATTGTTGGACTGTGTATTGCTGAGAATTTCTTTCATGAAGAAAGATTAGTGGTTTGTGATCTGCATGTTTTTTTTTTAATGATGTCATGTTCACACAGTAAACTAAACAACAGGGTACTTCAGTGCTAGAATACATGGCCCAGGAAACCAGTAATAGTTTTGTCAGTGCTGGTATTTGTACAGGGTAGAACTCTATAAGCAGGGCGGAGAAAAATCAGTTTATAGTGGATAAGCCTTGGACCTACGATATGCTTGCAGAAAGAACAGATAGCCAGAACTCTTGTAACCCACCATTCATAAACAGTCACATGTTCTCTGTTGTTATTCATATAGTTGGTGTGAAATCTTTAAATTTTGCATCAGTAGAGCTGATTCAAGATTACAGTTTTGTATCATTTATCCACGGTTTTGAACTAAAGGTTGATGATGGGATATTGAATAGAATAAATAGGACAGATTACCATTTGTCAGACTGAGAGATATGAATTTTTCAAAGTCCTTATCTTTACCCAGGCTTAAAAAATTATACAGCATCAATCATGACAATTTTATCTAACATGATTCCTTTGAGTTAAAAAAAAGGGAATGTTTTAACACAGGCAGTCTCAAAGAAAGTCAACCTCTCTTTGTAAATGAACCTCGATAGATTTATTGTGCCATACAGCCTTAAAAAAATTTTGAAGAAAAATTGCACATGAATGTACAGCCTGTTCAGTTGCAAAAAATAATCTATATACAGTATATAAAATCAATAAAAGCTTCTGTGAGCATAAACAAAATTTCACTTTTTGTTTTTCTAACCCATGTTCTAGGGGAAAGTGAGAATGTACGCCTTATAAGTATGGCATGGAAGAATATTTAAAATGCAAGTTTTCCAAATGCAGTAATTGTGAAAACCAGAGTGACATTTGTTACGTTATCAAAAGATATAATCAACGACTGTTCCACAGGTTTATTTAACTGGTGCTCCAAAAAGCTTTTAAAATGAAAAAATATGTATGCTGTGCTTCTTAAGTAAAATTATTTTAGATAGATACAGTATGTAAAAATATATTGAGTACAGCATTCCTTTCTATGTATTTTAGCTTCAGTAGAAATTTTATCACTCCTTTAAGATGTTAACAATATTAAACATATATATTTCTACATAAACATATATACACATACTGTATATGTGTAAGTGTGTATATATGGGGCACCACCTACAGTGTAAGACAACACACCTATTTTTTTCTGTGTGTACAGTAAGCTCTCAGAGCTATCACTTGAACGAATTTTGGAAACGTGCTTTCTTTTGTCTAGAAATGAATGGAATGGCATCCCCAGCAACAGTATGCAACTCTGGGAATACATTATGAATTAAGCTCAATTCTGATGCTGATTTTTGGCATGGGAGCTAAAAGCAGAAGAATGCATGAAATTACTTTATACTTAGCTACGTATATATACTTACTCTGTATGGAGTAACTTCTTTGTTACACAATGGACATTAAACCTTAAGCATCACAAACAAAATGGTAACATTGTATCCCATATGCAGTAGGTTCCATTTCCCTATCACTGCTGAGCTACGGCAAAGTGCTTTATTTATAAAGCTTTTTCTAAAGCCGCTGAAGTAATGTGCAACATGTTCTGTGACTTCTTTTGAAATCCACAAGTAATCCATCCTGAATTACATCGCTTTCTGTTTCAATGATCCATAAGTATTTTGCCAAATCCACAAACGAAGTGCTCCATGTATCTTGGAATATTCTGAACTGTAGGCTCTATTTAATTAATTTGTAAAAGATAATATGTTAACTGCTTAGTTGCCTGAATATATTCTCCCCAAGCTGATTAGTAATAATAACACATTTTATATAACATTTTACACAGAGAAGACCACCCAATTTACCACTGAACTACAATACTTTCCAGGTACACACAGATGCCTTTATGAGCCAGTAGTTTCAGTACACTGTAGTGGAGAAATTAGTGAGAAATTATACCAATTTACCAATTGAATTAGCAGGAAAGTTTAGGTACTGTATGTTAGACTTTTTAAAACGGGACGTACAACATTTAGTGAAAAAGCCAGAGTTAACACCCCACTCTTATAAATAACTGGTCTAAAGTTGCCAGTATAGAGGTTTCTTTTATTTGAACGCCCATTCAACTCTAGTTGTGATGCACATTTATCTGCACTCTTTACACAACTATATTTTAAGGTAGAGTTTTTGTCATCAAGCCTGTATTTGCCTTATGTTCCATTTGTTATCCTAAGGCAGTTCCACAAAATTTCTCTAGCTGATTTGCCTCATTTGTTATCAGCTGTAGTTCACTCACTTTTGCTTATTTTTCAGTTCGTGTCTGATTTTTTCCCGTATTATTTTGAGTTCTACTGCAAATGTTCAGTATAAGAGTATTCAAAGGATTTCTTCCTTTTTTTAGTGTTATTTCTTTCTTATCTATCCCTTTAGCTTCCTGCCCTTCTTTCTGGCAGATTTCTGTGCAGTCTGTCCTTTTCCTTAACATCTGTCAATCTCCATTTTGTTTCTAAACCTTTTTCTCTCCCCGGCACATTGCCTGATTTCAAGGTACTCTGCTTCTAGTCTCTGTATTACCTGGGACAAAAGAACCAAA
Source organism: Atractosteus spatula (assembly GCF_055471065.1). NCBI lineage: Eukaryota > Metazoa > Chordata > Actinopteri > Semionotiformes > Lepisosteidae > Atractosteus > Atractosteus spatula. The sequence continues at coordinate 63,121,608 of NC_142707.1, forward strand.
CTTTGTGGTACAGATAACAAAACCACTTTTATTTAGTCTAATTTCCATGTCATTTCAAGCCACATAATCTTGTTCTCATCTAGTCCATCCATATCTTTCTTTGATCTGTTTTGGGTAGTCTTTCTCCGTACTCTTTCAGAGTCCCTTTATTCTCTCCCTTCAAATGGTGTTAGCTATTTAAAGGTTTCTTAGAGGTAACAGATTGAGGCTGAGTTCCTTGTACCTCATCCTGTACGTCCAAGTTCTAGGTACTGCCTTAACAGACCTGGGCAACATTTCCATCTCACACTTTGTATACAGTTTATCCATGATACTCTCTGCAACTAATCATTTTGCCATCATTCATATCCTTTACTAAATTCACCACAACATCAGCTGAGTGAAGGCCTTACAAACCCCTCCCTCAGGTTTGCCTGTGTGCAGTATTTCTGTTGTGCTTTCTTGTATTTCTTTTGCTGCCCACTCAGCTGCTTAGATAAAGTCTCTCTAACTCAACTTTCCTTCAGTTTATCCTTAATGTCAGTGAAACTGTCCCTAATGGTCGCCATGTTTCACCATCTACTGTTTTAATGATTTTACGCTCTATGCTTTTAATATTTTGTATATGTAGATTGACTAGGTGTTCAGAGCATACAGTTTTTGTATGTTCCCTCTATATGTTTTAGGACAGCAAAATCAAAAACTTTTTTAGCTATAATTAAGCAATTCGTATTTGTGCTGGGGAGATTAGCACAAAAAGTATAGTACAATATTTTTAATTACATTCATACATTTGATCATATTAGAAAAAAATACATACTGTAGTTTGTGTTCGACCCAGTGATTTCAAGTGATCATAACTAGTGGGACACATTCAATTGAATGTAAATTTCAGAGTTTAAAAGTCAGCCTTTGGTTGCAAATCCCTTTGAGACAGTAGACGTATGATGTCTGCAACCCACTGATCTCGCTAAACTCTTTGTCTGATCATTTGTGATGCTTTGCCTGGCCTTTTCTGCAGCTGCTTCAAGCTCTTACCTATTCTTGCAGTTGTTCTTACTTCAACAGTTTATTCAGAATATAAAATGCAGGTTCAATTAAATTGAAATCTGGATATTGAAATGGCCAGTCAAATATATTGCACTTTTTTCTGCATCAGGACAAAAATGTTTTTTTTGTAAACTACAGACTTCATTCATTCATCTGCTGTCATCATTAGATACACCACACGTAAAGATGAGTTAGCCAAGCTCAGAGGTAGCCATGCATGCCCAGGCCATGACATTACCTTGCTTGCTTCAATGATGAGGTTCAGATTCTTTAGAACACCTTCAGCTCCTTTCTTTTATCACACTGTACACTTTCCATTACTCTGTTAATGGCTTTCTGTCCGTGAAACTGTGTTCCAAAACTCTCCTGTTGCATCTAAGCAAATTCGAATCTGAATTTTCTGTTCTTAGTGCTGATCTTTCATCTTGTACTATAGTCTTTGTAGCTGTGTTGTTTCAGTCTTTTGCATACGAAAACTCTATTTTGATAGTTTCACTAGACGTTTTAGGTGATTTCACTGACAACTGTTTAAGGGAGTTTCCTTTACAGCACTAAACGTTTTTGAGCTATTAGATACAGATGCTTTTCTTTGTCAATCTTTTCAAATTAGCCAATTGGTAAATATACCTCTTTCAGTTCATTCCAAATTGTTGATTTAGTTATGTTCAATGTCTGTGCTATGGTTATAGAAATTGACTGCTTTTTCTTAACAGAAAATTCTTTGGTTTTGACTTTTGACTATCGACTCCAAACACTTATGTCAAAGCAAAACATATTGATAGGATTTTTACAGCTCTTTTATGAGTGCCTAATTGCCCAGCAACAAACACTGAAATTTCAAGTAACAACTAGTATATATTTAGTCCACATATCGTACAATTTTAAAACCACTGTAAGTTCTAAATACTGTAACTCATATTGTTGTAAACTAAAATCACAATAGTTGTCCAGGAGAACTTGAAAGCTTCAGTGAATTAGGCCTAAATTTAGAGATCAACATTTAACAGATGCAGAATATGCTGTTTTTTTAATTGTAGGCCTTCTAGCTGGACTTCAAAGGCTGCTCTCATTATACATTAAAATATACCGAACTTAATTATTGTCTCTTCATATTTGAAAAATAATTTCCTCATTCATGAGATCTTGAGGTACTCCAGTGTCTTTGAATGCATGCGTGCTGGCATTATCTTTCCAAGGTTTTAATAACCAGGAAAAAAAGATTTTGACCTTGCACATACTGTAAGTATAATATTTTTTCTGTGAGGGACATTTTGTACTTTCCAAACTAGGAATGAGTCCCAAACTAGAACTTTGAGTTCCAGTCATTCCAGTATTTAAGGTCATTACGTTTTTATGCTTACAGTATATCATTTTCTTCTTTTTGGCTGTTGAGAACATTGTAGAAAAAATTAATGAAACACAAACTTAGTCCACATGATGGACTTCTCAGTGCTTAAATCAAACTTAGCTGCAGCTAAATTAATTATGTTAAAAAGTAATAGAAGTGGTGTTGTAATATTTTGCACAAATGATAAATTTAAGATCCGTCAGTAATTAGCCATGGGCTAGCAGCGTTGATAGTGTGCATGTGTAGTGAGAGAGAGAGATTTATTTTTTAAAAAGAGTGCATTTCCTTTAATGGTACCTTTTAATGAAAATGCTCCTGGTGAGTTTTTTTAGATTCACCAGGAAAACATTCTACATTTCCAAAAAATTCCCCTGCTCACTTGTACAAACCATCGCTGCAAAAAGGGTTTCCATGAGTAGGTTATGAAATATAATTAGTTTTGTTTAATATGGATTGCCTTTTCCTGCCTTCATTGTGAAAAATAATATGATCTAGTTATTATCTCTTGAATAGTGTCTCATAATAGTAATAGTATCTCATAATTAGTAGAAACTAGAACCGTTTCTCTAACCTTGATCCTGCAGTGCCCCAGTCCAGTCATTCGTATTGGTCATCCAAAATCACCTGAATTAAATATTAAAGCTATCGTTAAAGTTGTTAAAGCAATTGAACTATTAAGCAAGCAATGTTTAAATGAAGGGAGCCCCTGGGGCTACAGGATATTCGGATTTTTGTAGCAAATCATATTTAAATAACTTAATTTGACACACCATATGTTTAAGTGATTATAGTTAAATTGTTCCAGAACTTTAGAAATTGACATTTTAAAGGCTGTCTATACTGTACAGTAAATCCTGTTGGAAGGGGGCTCTCCAGGACAACGTTTGGAGTTAGTGTTTTGTATATTTAAGATATCATGGTGTACAAACCATTACATGCATACAGTAAGCTATCATATGCTTCAATGATCAGAAACTGTAATGCATGTGTAGCTTTGTCCAATATAAAATGTTTTCTATTGTGTGTGCATTGAAGCTTATTTTTGTATATAGCAATATAAAAAATGTTTATTGGTGCCTTCAGGTAAAGTTCTTAAGTTTGAGATGCTGAGTGATTTCACTTAAGGGCAGGGAGAAACAACAGGTTCTCTTACATTTGTCACTCACAAGTTGTGGATGTGTTTTAATTTTATTTACTTACTGTTTCAGAGTGAAAAACCTGAAAACTGACAAATCACATAACACAGTAAGCTGCTTCTCTGAAGAGCATTTGTTACTTCAGTGTAAATTGGGTTGAGAGGCAAAATGGCTTTGTGTGGAAACTTTAGCACTATTAAGTACAAATTGTAAAGACAAAAAATGTGTTTCTATAGATTTAAAGTCCAAAGCTTTAAGCTACCTATAAACAGCTTCATGGCTGCTTTTACTTTCAGACAAAATCTATTGCAATAGTTTCCTGTATCAAGACTTTTTTTTATTGTTCTAGAGAAATTAATTTTAATGGAGTCATTGAACATACTGTACTGTACAGTATGGGAAAGTATATCAGTGTGTCACTAAACATATAATTAAATGGGTATTTCAGGTGGCTCAACCAATAAAGGCACTTGCTCGGTATATAGATTGAGACATCACACAATCAAAGCTTGGGATGCTTCATCAATGGTAAAATAAAATGGTTGAGCACTATCAGGGGGTGACTCTGAGTATGCAGTATGTAAGTGTGCAGTTTTGTAAGAACATGTATAGCCCTTTCTCCCTTGAGAGTATAAGGGTCATAATAATGAGAGGAATTAACATTAACATTAAGCGACTTATTGGGGAGTAAAGAAGACAGTTGGTGATCCAATGCTTTTGAAATACACTTAAGGTCTTATTTCCTCATTAATACTTTTGCATTTGTATTAAAAAATACGCCTTTATGTTATGTGCAATACAGTTGTTTTATTGTTAGATTAAATATTGGCATAATCTACAGAACCCTTTGCTGCAAGAGTTGTTCTTTTGAGCAGGGGAATCACTAAGAAAGTGGTGATATAAATTTAAATAGAAAGAGAAGTCTTGATTGAATAGAAAAAAAAATACAATGTCAAACACGTAAAAGTGTTTATTCCACAAATAAGTTTTAGGTTCTACATTTAGTGCCAACAAATATCCGCTCTGCATACATCTGAGATAAACAGCTACAGGAAAGCAGCAATTGTTGTATGAGCGATCGGCTGTGCTTAAAAAAATTCTGCTATAAATTTTACATGACCGATAGTTTAGCGCTTTGTGGTTATACTTTATTTCTATGAAGTCAAACAGTGAGAGAAATGGAGAGCATTCTGATTTTATAGTTGGACGGGTTTGCGTGCAGTGAAGCTAATGGTCTTGAGGTTGGGGGCTGGGGAATTGCTGTGGTCTAATTAATGGAACACATCACAATCAAATGCAAAATTTTGTTCTTTGCACATTTTTACCTTATTTTTAAGAACATAAAAAACTTTGAACAAAGCAAATTGTGTTAAAATTAATTTGTTTACCGAGTATAATCGACTGCCAAAACTGATGGTCTTATCTGTGCCAGTACTACAGCCACAAGTGCAATAAAGGTAGGTTACATATTTGTACTACAGGCATAATCTATTTACCTAGCAGTCCAGTGTGAAATCTTAACAGTAAATACTGGGAGAAAAATATATCAGTCAATAAAATGACAGCAGAGCACTTTATCAATTCAATGTACTCTGTGGTATAAGAAAAAAAAACAGTTACACTTGCTTTTCTAGTATTATAAATTAAAGGCATGCTCAGGAGGCGCTTTAAATGCACTTATTGTACAACTATATGTACAGTTGCCATTTTCTCCTAAATCTATATAAAATGGTATAGTAGCATTGTGTTGTCACTTCCCAGACCTTGCTGGTATAATGTATTTTTGCACACTGTACAGTATAATGTTGTATATCAGTTTTCTACCTGCCACTACAACATATTCATTTTTTGTTAAAATATAATTTTCTTTTTTCTCATAGGCCTTGTCATTACAAAGTAGGTAGGTAGTAGATTTTAGGTCTATCTACAGTACTGTATGTCTGCTGCTGTAATGAACTGCTGTTTTTTTTTTAAATCAAGATACAGTATGTTAGAATTCATTGATTCATTCTGTGCCAAGTGTCAGAAGTCAACCTCTTGAGCATGCCTACTTTTTTTGTCAAATAAGCATTCCATATCGACACTATTAAATGCCTTTGTACATTTTTAAATAGTTATACATAAAGATAAACAGAAACACGCTGTAAATAGGATGGAATAACCCTTAAAGCCAGTTCCCCCCAGTGGGAGTCTATATAAATACTAATAAACATTTTAGTTACCTAGTATGTAGATAGAGAAGGTCATTTCTAGAATAACAAATTGCGTCATTAAATATACCATGACTATACTTTGTCATGTATAGTTTGGAAGCCCTGTAAAAAATACTGTTAGCCGTGATAAGGGAATAAGCTAGTTATTAAATTCACTAAGGTAAAGCTCCCTGTAGTTCTTGAACTGCTAATTACACAGTGCAGGCTCTGAATCTGGATTTTTATGTACATAGACCTTTTATAGCTCATACCATCTCTGCTATCCACTGCCACTGTTCACAATGATGCCATCTTGTTTTTATATTTCATACTTTCAGTGCACATATCAGCTTATATATTTAATTTATCACTATTACACTTGCATACATTCTGCTTTCTTTTTACTGTTTCACAAGGATCGCTCCAGCCTGTTCCAAAAACATTCCAGTGTTTTTTTTTAGCACTATTTTCATGGAGCTTGAGAGAATATACTGTATGTACATTGTTTGGGCAGTTAAAGAGAGTTCGAAAAATGATGTAAATGTGCCAAAACCACCCATAAATTCAGATTTAAAGATTCAGATTCTTTTGAATTGAGCAGTGCTTAGCGCTCAATGATGCCTAGTTTTCAGAATGAAAAATGTTGTGAGATGCTGCTGAATCGTGGTTGAAGGCTACACTGTATATAGAAGATTGCTGGACTGTTTCACTTGATACTGTGCTCTTACTTTTTGAAATGTAAGACAAATTGGTGTAAGTTGCATATTTAGCAATAACAATTATCTAGCTAAGAACTAGCTTATTATACTGTACCCTTACAATGATAAGCAACACCTGAGTTTTGGCGTGTTGTGATAACAGGTGAATTCACTCACCATTGTTAACCTCTCCCCCAGGGTAGTAACACACAGTCCATATTCATCCGTATTCATAAAACAGTTCCTATGACACTGCTGCTCCTTTTTTTAAAACAAAAAGCGATGGAAATAATAATGTTTCTTTATTAGCCCTATACAATTTCTTGCATTAGGAATTCGTCTTTTTGCATACCCCAGCTTTTTCTCCATGGAGACACAGACACGGAAAGAAGCTTGGGGTCAGAGCACAGGGTCTGCCATTGTACGGCACCCCTGGAGCATACCCCTGGAGCATACCCCTTTTTGCATACCCCAGCTTTTTCTCCATGGAGACACAGACACAGAAAGAAGCTTGGGGTCAGAGCACAGGGTCTGCCATTGTACAGCACCCCTGGAGCAATTAGGGTTAAGGGCCTTGCTCAGGGGCCCAACAGAGTAGGATTCCTCTGCCAGCTGCGGGATTTGAACCGGCAACCTTCCAGTCACAAGTGCAGATCCTTAGCCACTGCTCCGCCCAAATAATATCTCTCATGTTACAGAATCAAAAGGAATTGTTTAAAATGCTTACAGACAATCGCAAAATAGCTCCCTGAAGGATCTGATGTCATTATCTTGTTTGCTTATACAAAAAATGTTAGCATGGTGAGAAATGCTTTATGAACATTTGTGATAGGGTCCAGAGAGAATTCCCAGTCCTGCAGAGTGGTACAGTCCAGCAGTTCAGAATTGCTGTGGGTACTGAATCCCTATTTCAGTTTTAAACTTGTGATGCCATCATTTCTTCTTCTTCCTGAAAGCTTCCACTGAATAAATGTTTTTTTGTTTTCAAATCTGCTCTTGTGGAAGGGCGAGGGGGAGGGGGGGCCTTCTTGTCTGTGAACACTTGCTGTGCCAAATGCATCACATGTCATTGCAGAAGAATATACAAGGTCGCTCATGGATCTTGGAATGTGAGAAAAAAAAAGATAAATGTTTAGCTAAAATATTTTGAATTCTTAAATATCATATCAATAATGAGGATGAATATAATGCCAAATATTCATTATTTGTAAAGAAATATATATATAAATATATAAATATATGCTTAATTTAAATGGAACTATTTTCTGCTCTTCCTCATGTTTTAGTTGTTTATTTTGGTTTTGGATTAGTTTGACAAGGTCTTATTATGGCATGCAGGATACTGATACTGAATGTATAATTTGTTGTTCCATTGCTTTTTGGTATTGCCGCCTTCTACAAATTGTTTTGTATTTGTATTTGTTTTTTCTTTAGGTTTGAATATGACAGATCTTTTGTTGGCATTTTTTTTTATTATTTTATGAACCTTATGCTGACTATAAAAATGTGCTTCAGTACTTTGCTCCATTTCTCTTTTTATGAATCTGCCTCTTTAAATAGCATAAGTATTGCTAATGATCATCTGATGTAAATACTTCTGCAATTAAAACTTTTTTGGAGAAAAAAAATAGCCTGCTTATGATCTTTTAGATTGTATAGTTGTTATCATCTCTCTTCTTTCGCAAGGAAATCCTCAGGTATTTCAAAAGCACCAAGGGTTAAGAAATCATTGTACATTCTTGGAACTTCTGAAAAACAAACAACAAGTGTTTAATTGAGAAACATCCCACACAACATTTAAATTTTTTTAATGTTATTGGCTTAACTGAAAACGGCTATGGAGAATGCAGTTCTTGGAACACTTGTGCAAATTCGTCTACAGAGCACAACTTCAGCTTCATAGTCATATCCCAGATATTTTCACATTAAAACAAATGTAGTCGTTTTCTTAAATGTTATTCTAGTTTCTTACTGCTTTATCAAAGGAAAGAAAACTAGAACATATGAAGTGTAAGCACAAGTTGGTCTTTCCCTTTTGGTCCGTGTTGGCTACAATTTCCTTCCTCATTCATGCTGTACATTCGGAGGGTGTCAGATGAGTTTTTTTAAATGATCCTTCAGTTGTACATTTTTATTTTTACTCAAAAAATGAAACAAAAATAAAAACTGCAAAATTAAAGGTTCAGAAATGCAAAATGAAACCTACTGTACTTATGACGTGCATGCTAAAGCGACAAACATGTCAAAACTTAGAATGCATGATAAAATTCAACAATAAAGAAATGATGAACATCATTGTTAATCCACAATGTAAACCATACCTGACCTAACGACATTTCACAGTTTAAACTGGCAATTTATCTCTTTCAACTTAGACCTCCTTCGAGAAGTGCACAACAGGAGTGACATGGATTTGGTATCTGTAACAGAATGAAGTCTGTTCATTCAATCATACCTTTTCCCCCCAAAGTCAAGGATTACAAAAAACAGATGGAACCTGTTTGTACATCACTTTTAAAAAAACTGCAGTGAGAGAAAAAATTTAAATGAATGCTGGAAATTTCAACATACTTTGAGTTGTCTACCCTCAGGCCCCTTTGCTAGATAGAGAACCCTACTGTGTGCACACTGTATTGTATTTTATTACTGAAACTGCAGATTAGCATGTTAATTGAGAACACACTCTTAACTCTCGCCAATATGTAAGATAACCTGGAGTCAGTTTTAATATGTTTCATTATCTCTATGTGAGTGAACTGTACCACACTGTGCAATGAGCAAGAAGAAGATAAACTCTGGGAGTTTTGTGAGGCAAGCCGGAGTGTGTGAGCAGATGACTCATCCAAGCACATCTATGTGCAAGCTGTTTGTGTGTATATTAAACACTTTTTATTTTAATATTCAACACATGGATCTAACTCCTGTCTGATTACAAGGTATGTCAAGGGTGAAAAGCCACCTTGCATGTTACAATTATAAAACATCACATTTATTTAGATCAAGTGCTTTATCAACAGTCTACTATACATACAGTGGTGTGAAAAAGTGTTTGCCCCCTTCCTGATTTCTTATTTTTTTGCATGTTTGTCACACTGAAATGTTTCAGATCATCAAACAAATTGAAATATTAGACAAAGATAACACAAGTAAACACAAAATGCAGTTTTTAAATGAAGGTTTTTATTATTAAGGGAAAAAAAATCCAAACCTACATGGCCCTGTGTGAAAAAGTGATTGCCCCCCCTGTTAAAACATAAATCAACTGTGGTTTATCACATCTTTGGAAAGCTGAGTTCAATTTCTCTAGCCACACCCAGGCCTGATTACTGCCACACCTGTTCTCAATCAAGAAATCACTTAAATACAGTAGGACCTGCCTGACAAAGTGAAGTAGACCAAAAGATCCTCAAAAGCTAGACATCATGCTGCGATCCAAACAAATTCAGGAACAAATGAGAAACAGAGTAATTGAGATTTACTGTATCAGTCTGGAAAAGGTTATAAAGCCATTTCTAAAGCTTTGGGACTCCAGCGAACCACAGTGAGAGCCATTATCCACAAATGGCGAAAACATGGAACAGTGGTGAACCTTCCCAGGAGTGGCCGGCTGACCAAAATTACCCCAAGAGCGCAGCGACGACTCATCCAAGAGGTCACAAAAAACCCCCTAAACAACATCCAAAGAACTGCAGGCTTCACTTGCCTCAGTTAAGGTCAGTGTTCATGACTCCACCATAAGAAAGAGACTGGGCAAAAATGGCCTGCATGGCAGAGTTCCAAGACGAAAACCACTGCTGAGCAAAATGAACATAAAGGCTCGTCTCAGTTTTGCCAGAAAACATCTTGATGATCCCCAAGACTTTTGGGAAAATACTGTGGACTGACGAGACAAAAGTTGAACTTTTTGGAAGGTGTGTGTCCCATTACATCTGGCGTAAAAGTAACGCAGCATTTCAGAAAAGGAACATCATACCAACAGTAAAATATGGTGGTGGTAGTGTGATGGTCTGGGGCTGTTTTGCTGCTTCAGGACCCGGAAGACTTGCTGTGGTAAATGGAACCATGAATTCTGCTGTCTACCAAAAAATCCTGAAGGAGAATGTCCGGCCATCTGTTCATGACCTCAAGCTGAAGCGCACTTGGGTTCTGCAGCAGGACAATGGTCCAAAACACACCAGCAAATCCACCTCTTATGAGTGGCCTAGTCAAAGTCCTGACCTGAATCCGATTGAGATGTTGTGGCATGACCTTAAAAAAGCGGTTAAGGCTCGAAAACCCTCCAATGTGGCTGAATTACAATAATTCTGCAAAGATGAGTGGGCCAAAATTCCTCCACAGCACTGTAAAAGACTCATTGCCAGTTATCGCAAATGCTTGATTGCAGTTGTTGCTGCTAAGGGTGGCCCAACCAGTTTAGGGGACAATCACTTTTTCACACAGGGCCATGTACTGTAGGTTTGGATTTTTTTTTCCCTTAATAAAAACCTTCATTTAAAAACTGCATTTTGTGTTTACTTGTGTTATCTTTATCTAATATTTCAATTTGTTTGATGATCTGAAACATTTCAGTGTGACAAACATGCAAAAAAATAAGAAATCAGGATGGGGGCAAACACTTTTTCACACCACTGTAATTCTATGGAGTCCAAATTGTGATTCTTATAGATACTGTATGCAAAGTAATCTTTTTAAAAAAGTGATGACGATGATAGTGATCCAGGAGGTTACACCCATTCCTCTGGATCTCCATCCATTCCTTCTGATTAACGGCTTTATCCTTAGAAGGTCTTGGGGAGCTATAGCTTAATCTGGCTGGCAGAAGGCAGAACATGGTTAAATAGCCTTTGACAGCATGTCAGTCAATTGCAGTGTAAGCACATAGAAGGAGCAATTTAGAGGCACTTGAACCAGCATGTGTATGGACTGAGGACGATGGAGCACCCAAAGAAAAAAAAATAACACAGCCATGGGAAGAACTTCCAAACTCCACACAGTAGGCACGCCCGTCCAAAACCGAACCCATTACCCAAGAGCTGTGAGGTCTGTGCCACCATGGTGCCCCCATATTGATTTGGATTTCCTGTGCTGCAAGCCGTAATGACAGGGTAAACATTCGGGAGAGCTGTTAAACTGAGGAAATAAATACTGTAATCCTGACACTCCTTTTAAGATCAGAGGTGTTAAACTGTGGATAAATTGCACCTTAGGCTTGCATAGCCTGGCCTCAGTAAATGATCAGAATCCTTTAGAATGAAAAGCAGCCCTCAAGTGTCTATGATTTTTTTCTCCACGGCCGAAACACAACGTTTCGGCCGTGGAGCCTTCTTCAGGTGTGCAACACCACACCTGAAGAAGGCTCCACGGCCGAAACGTTGTGCTCTCTTTCTTCTTTTTTCAGCATGGAATAAACCTATTACTTGTTCCTTTGCAGCCTACGCATGCTGACGCAGCTACCCACCTGAACTACTATGATTTTTTTTGTTTAGTATTATTGTTTGAAAAGAACATCTGTTTTTGTAACCTCTTTGTTTGCACTTTTATGACCATTTGTCATATAAACAAAGGATTTAAAGTTGAATATTGATCTGATAAAATGATTGACATAAATTGATCAAATAATTGTCCAAAATAAAATATTTACTGTGTACTCAGCTGCAGTTTGCTGATTACAACATTTGACTAAATAAATAGCTGATGAAAAATTTAATCAAGCATAAACGGATTGAGGCTCCAAAGCAATGCGTGATGTAAAAATTCTTGAAAGTGTAAATGTACAGTATAACAGCATTGGCGTCAATGAGGTTTGCAGATCAGCCGGTTAATCGATCTATAGTACAAAAAACTGAAAGATTTTAGAAAGTGGACAATGCCGGTGCCGTATCCAATTCTGTATTCCCTGGAAATCTGTATCCCCGTCCGAATTGCGCACGCTCTCAACAAACTTTTTAAGGATATTTGATCCATCAGAATACCGCCTCGATGATATGGGCTTCTGCGTGCATGTTGGTCTCGTCGCTCATTACGATGTGGATAAAAAGGAGCCTGTTGTTTCTCGGTGTGTTTGATGCGTTGACAAGCCATAATAATAATAACAACAATTAATAATTGCTTACACTTATATAGCGCTTTTCTGGACACTCCACTCAAAGCGCTTTACAGGTAATGGGGACTCCCCTCCACCACCACCAATGTGCAGCATCCATCTGGATGATGCGACAGCAGCCATAGTGCACCAGAATGCTCACCACACATCAGCTATCAGTGGGGAGGAGAGCAGAGTAATGAAGCCAATTCATAGATGGGGATTATTAAGAGGCCATGATTGGTAAGGGCCAAAGGGAAATTTGGCCAGGATGCCGGGGTTACACCCCTACTCTTTTCGAGAAACGCACACAAGACGGGAACCTGAATCAAAGCACACGAAGGCTATGTGTATCTGTTGTCCTTATTTCTTACATACTGTATAAATCATTTTATATGTGGAGGATGATACCGAGTTAGATGAAGACACCTGTGTCGGGTAGATTTTGTGGGGCAATTAAAACATTCAGCACATTACTCAGCCACTTGTTGAAATCTTCTGCTCTACCTAAACAGAAGTTATATTGAAATATTACGGTAAGCAGAAAATAGCGTGTTTCGTGTTCTCCACCGGGATTCCACAAGAGCATAAATTGCTGTATACATCGCTCGACCTCAAATATGCAATACAGCGTTATATCTCCAAGATCATTATTTTTAACGACTGCTTGCGGTCAGCGGTGACAGGGTGGAAACAAATTCGGGTTGAACACTATTTCAAGAGACACAAAAACGAGTTATAATCGCATACCATGCACACGAAGAACATGGGGAAATAAAGTAATGTTACTGAAAGCAGGCAGTCTTCAATACCGTTATATAAAATTGCGCAAAATACAGTACTTGCAAACACACACACACACCTCACCTGAACCTATTGCGCTTATGTTATAAACTGCTTGGTATTCGGAAACAGGCCTCAGTGCACCAATCGAAAGGGAGAAGTCCCTGAACTGGGGCTGGACTTCCGCAAGCTGTCACGTGTAAAACATAATCACGTCATATGATGTTCATCTCTTAAACTTGCGTTGAGGTTGAAGGTAAGTTAAAACTTTGCTGCGGAAATCTATTACTTGAAATGATTGTATAATACAATAGTATTTAGCTATTAATACAAACGTTGTAGTGCTTTAACAGTAGGTTTCGCGCAACGCACACTTCTAGTGGTAATGTTTTGCCAGGTTAGTCTTATTGGGCACCGGTTCTTTTCAATTTTGATTCAGTGCTGTGGGGACAAGATTTACTGAAATTATTTGCGAAAAGCAAAAAGGAGAAGGGAACTGAAAACTGAGTGAACACATTTTGTTGTTTTTAAGTGGTTATGAATCTATTCAGTTCACCATGGCGTTTGTTTCATGGTTTGTTACTGATAGTGTTGAACCTACCCGAAAGTAATAGGCAGTCAAATGAGTGAATAAACAGAGACATCGTGGTTTCAGTTTAGCTGTGGCGTAAATAACCTTTTGGAAGTTTAAAGTATCAGTTCCGTCTTCGATGGCACAGTATGAAGCTAGAATAAAATTGGGTCACCGTTTGGAATCAATACATGCAGGGTAATTAATACATGAATGTATACATTTCGCTACTGATTATTATGTGTAATTGATTAGTCATTTATTTGACATGTAATTGTGCCAGCACAGTGTTTGAGGTTTGAAATTAACTGTGTCAGAGGCTCATTTGAACAAGTGTTGGAGTTCATCTGAGACTTTCTATTCATGTTTTTTCCATCACATTTCTGAAGAAATAAATACACCACCATATAGACTGACAGGGCTTTATAGCTACTGTATTTGAATTATGTGAGTAGTTCCCAGTTTAGAAATTTTTAACTGTCCCAATAAGCTTCATAAGATATGCTATTTCAGGTAATATGTGGTCTAAGGTGTACTGGTGTGCTCTACATGTTCCTCGATTTGTAACCTTCTTAGTCCTTGAGGGACACTCTCTAGCATGTTTTATAAGTTTTGTTCTGTATCTCCACCATCTTCCCTGAATTGGGGAAGTGCATTAAACTGGTCCGGCTATGATCAATGAAGTCATTTTGTGTTGCCTAGTTTAATTCCAGTCCCGCAGCTACAGACTGAACGACACTTCCCTTTAGTCTGATTTTGCTCTTTTACTTGTAAAGTGTTTAGTTGCAATAGCCTATGCAGTACTTCTATAAACGTCAAAGTGCACTGCTGGGAGACACTAATAATTAATACTTCTCTGCACCTGTTTTCTAACCGCGTCTTTCAGTTCAAGGTTGCAGGGGAGCCAGAGCCTATCCCGGCAAGCCGTGGGCATAAGGCGGGATACACCTCGGACTGAACGCCAGTTTATTACATGGCACACACAGACACACAGACAGTCGCAGCAGGGCCAGTTTTCCCAGAAACCAGTGAATCTACTAGTATGATTTTGGGCTATGGGAGGAAACTGGAGCACCAGATGGAAACCCATAAAAACACAGAGAGAACATACAGACTCCACGCAGACAGCAGCCTGGGTTCCCAGCGCTGTGAGGTAGCAATGCTAAGCACTGCACCAATGTGCCACCCTACTCAATACTTATTTCCAATAGTTTAGCAGTATAAATTATTAAGCTTTAATTTGGGTTTAAAATAAGCTTTTTTGTGTATTTTGTTTTGCTGTGAAGGCAGCTGTGTTGAAGGACAGATTCTTTAAACAGGCATGCAGTGCTGGAAGACCCAGGAATCTGGTGGGATGCCAGGTACCAGAAAAGTAGGCGGCAGACTAAGCTAAAATTGTTCACAAATGTCACAGTTTGAGAACAGTGTGAGAAATACCCCATACCCCTGCACAACTATCAGTTTATTTGAAGTCTGCCACACATTATGTCCTATATCTCTTCCAAAGATGGATAACATGCTAGATATACACGTGAAAACATTCTATTTATTATGTTTGAAATAATACAAATGGGAACTATAAGATCTGAAAGTCCAGTCACCAAAACAAATTTTAGGGTTTTTGTAAAAAAATAGGAAGTTATACAGTAGATGTTCCCTGGGGAGTGCCAGAGGTTACTTTTAGAAAGCGTTATGTTACTTCCTAGTGACTTGCTACAGATTTCTTTTGCCCTCTGTTGTTCACAGCCTAAAGTTGGTGTTTCTACAGGGATATTTAATTGGCTGTGTGTCAGAGCACTTCAGTAGGAGTGCTTTCCCCTGTGGTGCAAAAGTGAGGTATCTTCCACTCGGAAGACTTAGCTTCATTTTTGAGATGCAGTATGACATTACGGAGATGTTTTGAAATGTACAGCTATTGTACACTGGCCAAGCCTGACCTACTGTATGTTCTGAATTGCACTTTGAGATTTCTATTTCTCTTTTATTTATATTCAGTGGGTTGTAAAGTGAGAATGGTATAGCCATGGCAAATAACAGGCATAGTATCTACCAGCATCTGGAGTTGTGCGGCACCATTCTTCTGTGAGAAGGTCAACTCTCTATCAGGTGTCGATCTAGAATATCCCATAAATGATTGCTTGGCTTCAGGTCTGGTGATCAGGTTCCTCAGATCACTGGGCAACTAGCTTTTTGCACTAACTTAACTACAGAAGACACGTTTTAGCATCGCCCAGCAGACTATATAAATACGTGGAATCTGCAGCCTGTCTGTTATTTTAGCCTGAAAAAAGAAGATTTCATTGTAAGGAATGAAATAGCTTTTTGTGTCTTTTTTTGTAGAATCTTTTACCCCTGCTTTTTGTAACTACAGTTTAAAGATGCAGTAACATGATGATGACATTCACGTCTACGAACCATTCTTCCATTTATGGAGTCTTACAATATGCAAGTGACCGAGATAAATTGACAGTTAGGGAGTGATGTCAATGAAATGTTTTTTACTCATGATTTGCGAATATATCTGGGCAAATATTAAAAGATAAGAGGATAGATAAAACCAGAATCACTTATTGTGATTTTAATGCCTCTTGATACACATTACAAGCTGTAGTGAAAAGACAGGTGAGTTTGGAAAATTTGACAATAGCATCTGGTTTGGGGATACTACAGTAGAAGCAGTATCTATCTTGATCTGTTTCACTACTGTGTAACTTCGGTAAAGACTGAAAAAGCAGACATACTGAATCATTCCATAAGGTAAGGCACAAGTATGCTGACAGCCCAGCAATCTTACAAACGTAAAGAGCAGGTTGAGCAGCTGTGTTTTGCCAAACCTCGCAGAGGGATGTGAAGAAAGTACCGCTGCGGGAGCAGATAAGGGAGGGCTGTGCTGACCTCAGTGAAGAAAATCAGCAATTACACGCTGCTGCAAAATAGTTACAGATGCGTTTGTGCTTATCTAGCACTAGAATTGCACAAAGGCTTGGCATTTCCAAAGCGTACGTTAAGTCCCAAATTTGTGGTGTGATGTGTTCTATGCTCTTTATCAGAATACTCATGGTGCATGAGCCAGGCCGTGAAGTGTTGTTTGGGAGCCACAGCCTCCCGGCACCAGAGTTCTGGGTTTAGTGTAGGGCCTGGGGTCCTACCTGAGGAATTCCCACGTCCTTCCTTTGTTTGTGCATGTTTTGCATGGATGGTTTTTTTTTCTGCAATTGGTTATTTAAAAATATATTTCCTCATTAATTCTCCCTGTCAGGAGTGACTGATGCCTCTGTGCCCAATGCTCGGATTTGATTATGGGCTCATGTACATGCACACACCGTATAAGAAACTGTTAATATTCAACTTCCAACGCCATATCACTTCACTTATTTATGAAGTGTGACCTTGTGGACACTTTCATCACATTTCATCCTATTTCCTTTTTTTTTTTCAGGTCACTGTGGTTGGCTTGTGGATGGATGCTAGCTTAGAGCAGAGCGAATTGCGGCTGAAGCTGAAACTCATTATCCTGGGGGGTGCGGGGAAATAAAAGCACTAGAAGAATAATGACGTCTGACCAAGAAAGCTCTGTGCTCTCCAGCGTCTTTGATATGGACTATTCGTCTTGGGATGTGCGTTACAGAATAATTGCTTTGGGCTTTGTTTTCTACAGCGCAGTGTTTCTGGTTGCTCATGTCATCTCACTTTGCTGCTCCCGGACGTACTGTTCTTTGACAGCCAAAGAGAAGCTCTTCTGGGACCTTGCTGCCACCCGGGCTGTCTTTGGCATTCAAAGCGTCTTTGCTGGCTTATGGGCACTCATGTTGGACTCGGAAGTCTCCGCTGACAAAGTCAGGGGCCAGGAGGACTGGTCTTGGTTCAGCATCCTCACAGCCACGGCCTTCTTCTCCTTTGAAAATGTGGCTCTGCATGGATCCAACGCAGTGTTCCGCTCCTTTGACCTGCCCCTGGCCGTCCACCATTTCTTTGCCCTGGCAGGGTTTCTGGGCGCTGTGATCTGGGACCATATCGGACACTATTTTCCTATGGTGACGCTGTTGCTCGAAATGAGCACTCCATTTACTTGCATTTCCTGGATGCTTTTGAAGGTATGTTAAAAAAAAACCCAAAACACAACAAATATTTTCGGGATTCGTCATAGTCCCTCAGTGCTGCAATGTTTGATTTGGTGATGAGCGACACTGCATTGCCTCTCAGTGTGGAATGAATTGAACTGGTATATCTCACGTCTCTTGGTACAACCCTGAATATATTCTTATACTTTTTAACAAAGCAAATATACCTTTGAGGCTGTCGCCGTCTCAAATTTAAGATCTGAGGGACTAGTTCTACTTTTTTTTTGTTTAAGTAAAAAGTGAGGGATGCGACTTCCCCACCTTTACAAAAGGTTTGTAATGCCACTTCGTTGTAACTTCGCATCTCATTGATACTGAGTCAGGCAAGGGGGCTTTGTACATTCTTGTGGGGGCGATTGCCGCTGAAACAGGCTATAGTTTCTCACCGCCCTTTGTTCTAGTCTTGAAAATGAGGATTTAGAGCTGTTTTCTGACAAAAACAACCTGTCTGTCTTTTTTTATTTGGCAGCGCAGTCAGGAACTCAAAACCACAGAAAGTCACAAGTTTTATCAAAAGGAAATGAACTTTTCATCATTTTATATTATGCTGCTTGTCATGTACTTTACAGTACTGAGCCTTACGTTTTTCACTTCAGCTTTATAATTTATATTTTGGTATTTGGTATTTTGTGGGTGATTCCCTCATCATTTTTGCCTGCTATACAGATCAAGTAGAAAAAATCTTCGTACATTTTTTTTGCAGGTGAAATCATGTCCATTGCGAGTATTCCTATTTATATACTGTAACGAAAGATACAATTTGTTTTGAAGAAGAATATTCTAGTGGATTTAGGAGTAGATTCTGACTTGAGCAGCTTGATGAGGTGTAAATGCTGATATATGGTAGTTATGTGGTAATAGAAATACATGTATGACTATTGATTCTGAGGTTATGAATGCATTTTTGTCAAATGTGAAAATGGCATATTTCTTTTTATGCAAAGTTTTAAGGAAAGAGAACTTTTAAGCAAAGAGCTTGTGTTATTCTAAAATTAATTTTAAGGTAGCTGGAGTTTCAGGCCACATTGAAGTTTTTTTTCTTTTGAAGACTGTGTTAAATATTTTATCCTTGAAACTTTTAGGAAGATCTCTAGACAAAACTATAACACTTCAAAGGGGGTTACCATTCAGAGAATGGCTTGTATTTCTGCTTGCATATCGCTCTTGTAAATAGTGTGCCAGCTCTAGGCCGTTGCTACCTTTTATCCTGATCTTGTTAGATGTCATCAGCAAAGCAAGTTTAGATCAGGTCAATACTGAGATGTAGACTGCTCACCTGGTTGCTACTGTAAGTGACATTGGTGGACCAGTAGGTGGTGCTCTTTTCTCTGGGCTCAAAATTTCCAAGCTACACTGTCATAGAAGGTGCCATCCTTCAGATGAGATGTAAGCTGAAGTCCTGACCACTTTGCCATTAAAGATCTCATGACACTGTCATAAAAGTAGAGGTGTCAATGCTTAATTCCACTTTGGACTTCTTAACATTTTGAATCTAATTCAGTGGGCTCAGTTGATTTCCATTTCCATTTTCCATTGGCTCTGTAATATAGTATGTTCTCAGGCACTGAATGACGACTGTGTTCGTGATTACATCTCAGTAGTGGATGAAGTGGCTTCCCCTCCTGTAAGTGAAGCATATGGGATACTTTGTGATGAAAGGTGCAATACAAATTAATGAAATTAAATGTGTGAGAAGTAGTATACTAAATGCCGCCTGACACATGTTTTAATTTAAAACAGTTAAACTGTTCTTTGCATAAAAAAATAGATGAGTATGACCTCTTTTTGAACTGTGGTAAAAAAGTATTTTTTCTTATATACGACATACTGTACATCTGCAATGTATGATCACAGATAATAGCTTCAGAATCTGCAGTTCTTTGTGTGGTTAATGGACTGATGGCACTGATGTAACTGTATTTGCAGTGGTGTGCAGATAGCGTGGTTATCAGTCACATGAAATGAAAATAACCACATAATGTAAGAATTTTAACATTTTGGGGAAATGCTTCGAAACTAAACCGTATCTGTTTATATAGGACAGAGTACCAGTTCTGTCTAGAAAAAAATGTTCGTAAATATAATCTTGTTTTTAAAAACAATTTGGAGCTAGCGCTCATTTTGCTTTGTGCTCTGGGAACCCCAAGACCCTGAATTGGAAGAAGCAGTTAGAAAGGGGATGGATGAGTGAAAAGGTGAAGTCTCAATGGGATTTACCATATTTAAAAACGGAGGACAGTGCAAAAATGTTTTTCAGCAGTTTTTGTAGAGAACAAACTATAGGCTCTGGCTCCACCACGATCCTTACTTGGAAGAATCAGTTAGAAAATGGATGGATTTTTCATTTTGAATTAATGAATGGCTTTCACTGAGTTCTTGCTCTCATTTTCATCCTCAGGCTGGCTGGGCAAAAACACTCTTTTGGAAGGTCAACCAGTGGCTGATGATTCACCTGTTTCACTGCCGGATGGTCCTGACCTACTACATGTGGTGGGTTAGCTGGTGCCACTGGGATGCAATGAGACAGCACATTCCTCTGCTTCAGCGCATTATCTTTTTCACTGGCCTGGCGCTCCTCACTGTCATCATCAATCCCATCTGGACACACAAAAAGACAATGCAGCTTCTCAACCCGGTGGACTGGAACTTCGAGAATAAGCCAGCTCCAGAAAATGGCCCAGGCAGGAGCAGAAAACAACATCCATCGAAGAAAAGTGACTGAAATGACACAGTTTCTCCAAAGGTCTTTCCCTGTGCCTAGTCTGTATTCCAAGATATACTAAAAAGTGTCACACCACGGTAAAGTGTAGGTATTACGGTGTATTTTGTTGTAAAAAGTAGGGGAAGTAGAATCCAGTGGAAAGGCTCCGGTGGAGTGCAGGTACTTGAATGAGGGCATTCTCTTGGAATGAGAGTTGAGGAATGGATTGATAATAATCTGTTTTCAAGCTTTTGTAGCTAACACACTAACAGCATTTCTCTTTTATTTTTGTGGTGCTTCAGGTTGCTGGAAGAGTACTGTTCAGCATAGGAGCCTCTTATTCTTTTCCTGTTATTACTCATTCATTTAACCGTGTTTTGGAGAAAAAGGTGTATCTTCTGTATATAAGAGATAGGATAAGATCACTTTATTAGCCATATACAATTTCTTGCATTAGGAATTCGTCTCTTCGCATACCCCAGCTTGCTCTCCATCAGACAGGGAGAGAAGCTTGGGGTCAGAGTGCAGGGTTAGCCATTGTAGTTGGGGTTAAGGGCCTTGCTCAGGGGCCCAACGGAGTAGGATTCCTCTAACGGCTGCGGGATTTGAACTAATAACCTTCCAGCCACAGGCGCAGGTCCTTAGCCACAGTGCCACCCCTCCGCCCATATGTTTACCATGCATAATGTAAGCCAGATTTATATAGTCAAAACAAATTCCATAATCCATCCCTGCTAATCAACAAAGACAGTTGTATGTTTTGTTTGAAAACCAATTTTAAGTTATTTGTAACTTAATATTTTTATGATCGTGAACCTTGCTGTATTATCTTTGCATGTGCCATCTGACTCCTGTGGTCTGGCTGATTTCCGATTGTAGTCAGAGATAGGTCCAGAAGAAAAAGTGAAAGGATGTCTGTGCATTGTCTCATTAAATAAGGTCCTGGTCTAAGTGCTGCTCTGATATTGACTGTTTGGTGCATCTCTAGAATGGGCATCCCTTTCTAGGTTAAATGGGATTTAACCTTGCCACTTAGTAAGGAAAAGCTAGCAGCATAAAATTGTTTACAAGTGCCATCTGCTGGTAAAGGTGTAAAGTTGCTGCCTCAAAACTGCTTCAAAAACCTGTTTTTTCTGTCAATGAGAAATACTTGTAAAAGCCAGTTTGTAGACGTACTGTATGTTACCATTGGCTTAATGTTACCCAGGTTACATATTTCAAAAACCTTTGATTATAAGTATAATTTGTGAATTAAGTTATTGTATATATGTATATAGTGCCTCTCTACTAAATATTGTTAAGCTTTGGACTTTGATGCATTGCATTAACATTGTAATTGTTTCAGGGTCAAAATTAATGGGCTTATTGTTCTCTGTGCCTTTAAAGGAGGTAGTCTCGCTGCACTTACTGTACGTACATAAATGTATAGTACGTTGTAATTATCACTTAATGGTGTGTGGTAAGTTTTAGTTTTTAATGGACAATAGTGCTTGTCTTTGTTGAGGCTTCAAAGGCGGAACTCTTCCTTCGAAGACAAAGCAATCAAAATCTAACTTGAACCATATTGAACTTTTCTTGGATGTTCCTGTACAGCATGTTATATAACATCAGCTTCCTCCAGAAACCATTACACAGCTTGTTGCTGGCAGGATAGAAAAGTACAGGCGAGAAAAGGAAGAATTTATCAGGTCTTTGCTTTGAAGCTTTACTTGTTGTGTGGTTTGTGCTGCAGCTTGTGGTGTGCCACAAACATTTTTAAGTAGGGAGCTGTGTTGGCGTATTTGGCTAAAGGTTAAAGGTTAATTCCACACAAAAAATAGAAAAGATAAAGCAACATTTTGGATGCAGTCTTCTTCAGATGTGAGAGAGAAAAGTGGTAAAAATAAAGGGGAACAGAATAAAGAACAAATTAATTCTCACCTTTATTCTTTGTACTTTATATTCTCACTTCCTTTGTCTCTGGCTCACACCTGAAGAAGGCTCTAGAGCAGAAACGTTGTTTCTTCTTTTTATTTTTCAATGTGGGAAACATAAAAGCAAGTATCTTTTACTTGTTTCTTTACAAGAACATGTTACTGTTTTGCTGATCAGGAAGAAGCAGTCATCTGTTGCAGGGGGTTTTTGAATTTTATGAACAGTATTTGTCTGGGGCATTTCAGTAAAAATGATTGGTAAATTGATTTTATCAGGAAATTTGTGGGTGAATTGCACTGGGATGACCATTGGTTCGTTCAGTTCCTGCATTACTGTAAATATAATGCAAAAATGACATGGTATACATAATATATTGTTTTACCTTGTTTTGTATAACTGAAATCTGTTTCTTGCAGATAATATCATGCATATTTCTGGAGTTTATTCTGTCTGTTCGTGGTCTAGTAAACAGAGCTTCTAATCAGACTTGCCAAGGAGTGTAGGATATTTAGTAAGCTATTTACTCATACATTTACAGGTACTCAAACTGAACAGTCCAGTGGGAATAATCTTCAAACAGGAGCACATGTCCTTGATTTCCTTTTTTTATTCAGATTGGGCTTGTGGTTTTTAGTTTTTTTAAAAAACAAATTGTATATTCACACAAACAGGGCAGTCAAAACCACATGAAATGTCAAGAATGTTTGCTGGGAAAGAGAACTACTTGGGGGGAAAAAAATACAAAAAGGAGTCGTGAGAATCTGGCTAGTTTGTCTATTTTGCTTACCAGGAAACTGAAGATTTACTTTTTTTAATACTTCACTCTGCTGATACGGGTATTGGGAAACATGAGCTACTGCACTGTGTACGGTAATTATGTTTTCTTAATATTGAGTAATGTTGATAAAATTAATTAATTATTAATATTAGTAAGATAAAACTGAATCATATATTGGAAATGTTAATGGTAAGGAATAATATTATGTGGTCTTAACAGTTTTATTTTTCTGTTTCTCCTCTTGTTAAAAAGCTACATTGATGAACAATTGCATATTGAAGAGTCGACAAAACAGCTGCAGGCTAACCTAGAAACAGATTTTTGTGCTTACAGTATATTGAATGATTGCTATTGACAGCTTGCAAGATGCCACTATAACCTTTGAAGAAAACGAATAATCAGTTATTAATATCATATCAATTGTGTTCAGTTCAGAGATGAGAAATGTGCAGTGTGGCATAACGCGGGGATGTGTTCAGTGCAGAGGCGGAGCCCTGGATGAAGGGCGACGCGTTGCATTAGCAGCCACAGCTGTCCTGGCTCATTAAGGACAGGCCACAGCTGTGGGGGCCCTTTAAGACACACTGAGCACGTCCTGGAGGGACGCGCAGACCGCCCCACAAGGGGAGACCATTCCAGCGGCAGTCCCAGGATAGAGACAAGAGCGTAAAGCCATCATTTTCTTTTTATTTTATTTTTATCTCCACCGGGACAGGTTGAGTTATTTTTTGTTTTGGCCGCTCCTTGTCTTCCAGTCCAATCATTGTCATTTTATGCACAGTGTGCATAAAACACTAGTATTAAAAAAAATAATAATTGAATTGATAAATAATTTAATCAGTATTCTTCAAAACAAAAATTTCCAATTTGGTAAGGGCCAAATTTCCCTTTGGCCCTTACCAATCATGGCCTCCTAATAATCCCCATCTATGAATTGGCTTCATCACCCTGTTCTCCTCCCCACTGATAGCTGGTGTGTGGGGAGCGTTCTGGCGCTCTATGGCTGCCGTCGCATCATCCAGGTGGATGCTGCACATTGGTGGTGGTGGTGGTGGAGGGGAGTCCCCATTACCTGTAAAGCGCTTTGAGTGGCGTGTCCAGAAAAGTGCTATATAAGTGTAAGCAATTATTATTAATTATTATTATTATAAAAATGTTGCACAAGACACCAGAGGATTTCAGAGGATCTGAAGTTATTGGTTAAACAGAGAAATGCAGAGGCTGGGCCTCCTATGTATCAAGTGGCTTTAAACATTTTAATAACTGCAGTCTGATAAATGCATCTCCAAATGGAGACAATGAGTCGGGCTAATGTTGTGTTCAGCAATTCAAATGCTGATTTGTCTTGAATATACACACTATTTTCTAACAGTATCGGTGTGATTCTGATTTATGTAGCATTATAACATTCCTATTATAATAGCTCTGCATTTGCTATTTCTGTTATGGGTTACTTTGTCAAAGTTGTAGTTGAAGTGCTGGGGAAAAAAACTTTAATGTAGCTTATATTAATCAGTTCTATGGAAAGTCACGATTTCACCTTATGGAGTAAAAAAGAAAGTGCAGTGTTGATCAGTCTTTTTTCCATTTCAATTGTAGAAAAATTATGCATTTCGTACTGTAACTGGCAAACTTTGTTGATACTCAAAAGAATTTTATGTTATTGTGAAAAATTGTACATGTAGTAGAATGTTACCAAAATACCTACCAGTGTATGTTATAATTGCTGCATCTAATTCACATTGCAGTGTACTAGAATAATGCAATACACTTTCTCCATTTTAGTTATTGTAAAAACCCTTTTTAATGTGGAGTTGTATGCAAATGTTTGGGCACCCTTGGTCAAATTGCATGTTTCACAGAATCTCGAAGTGAAAAGTTAACACAACCTCTGCAGGTTAAACGTGACATATTTCAGGACATTTTTAATGCACAAATACTGTTTATGTGCTGAATTTAACACATAAAAAATAAAACCGTTAATGTGACGTTAAAACTTTAGAACCCCTTAATCAGAGTTAGATAATGAGAATGATTCTTAAAAGGAATGAGCACAGTGTATGCAATACTAAGCTGCAGTAGATAGGAATTCTTTCAGGAATCTTCATTCAGAGGTGTGGGATTCTGGAAGTATGTACCCAGTCATATTTTTGATATTTTGATGTCTGGATGAGATCCTTTGATCAGTCACCTACTAGCAACCAAATGTGTTAAATGGATCAGATGTCCTCCTCGCATTGGTAACCTTAATTATCTACAGTATGTTCTTAAATACAAATTTACCATAAACTGCTTTGACCTTCATGTATTATGGTGAAGCTGGATAATTCTGTGGCTGGTGACAATGTCTAACAGTCTGCAAAATGTATTTTATTTATGTCAGCTGCTGAATTGATTTTAGACTTAATGTTTTTTTATATAGACTTGAAAGAAAGTACTACATTTTGGAATTTCCTTCCTTTTACACAAAATATTAATTGCTTACTTGTATATTTAGGTTTAATACATTTTGTCATTTGTTTGCCATAGCACAGAGATAACACTCAATAAAGCGCACTGTATTTACAGTATGATGTAATTTTTTTATTGACAGCTATTATA
The DNA here is from genome assembly GCF_055471065.1 of Atractosteus spatula. Classification (NCBI taxonomy): domain Eukaryota; kingdom Metazoa; phylum Chordata; class Actinopteri; order Semionotiformes; family Lepisosteidae; genus Atractosteus; species Atractosteus spatula. The sequence goes on from NC_142707.1 coordinate 63,147,562, forward strand.
TATATTTTGTAGTAAAGATGTGCAACGCTGGCACAATCACACATGAGATCACTTCCGTTTTCAGGATACCAGTAGCACTATAAAGGTGTTGTGGAACAATTATGTTTCAGGTTTAGTAGACGTACTGTATGCCTACAACTTTGCCACCTTTTGATCCTTTGTTCAATAAGCTACTGTTGGTTCTTGAACGAAGCCAGCGTATCAACTTCAGTATCATGGGTGAGTAGCTTGTTTCATACTCCCACAACTCTTGGGCTAAGGAAGTGAGTCCTGTTCTCACTTTTAAAGGCACCTCCACATAGTTTCCACTTACATCCACTGAATTGTGTTTCACGGTTTATTCTGAAGAAGTCTACTGGGTTGACTTGGTCAATGCCTTTGTCAAGTTCGAATACGCTATCCCTTGATTTACGATCTCCCTGTGATTCACTCTTTGCAAACTATTTGTAAGGTGAAAACCCCTAAACAAAATTAGCATTCTTTCCCAAGGTATGGATAATCACCCAATAAGACTTATTTTTATCCTAACAACACACTGAATCATCATATTAAAAACACTATTGTTTCTGGTAAGCCTATAGTAGTTAAGATAGTAAAGTCATTAAGATAGTTAAGATAAATAGACAAGATAAAATGGGATTAAAACATCAAGAATGCAGATGCAATGAGGAGCAATGTTGTGGGATGCAGTACTTGGCAGTTATGACATAAGGATGGCATCTCCTATTCTACTTCAAAAGTTACCCATTTGCTAGAGCAATATTATTTTTGAAATGGTGAAAGGCGGGTATGAAAATGCATGCTTTGTTATGCTAAAAATTCTTTAGGTGTTTGAGATCAGGTTTAGTTCCTTCATTCTGTCAGTATGACATTCCCTTAGCCCCCAGAATGTATTTAGTTGCTCTTCTCTGGACTGATTCCAGTGTAGCAGTTTGCTTTCATATATTGTGACGAAAAATATTGAACTCAATATACATACTAAATATGGCCTAACTACATTAGAGTGTAGCAACATCACTTGCCCTAAAGACTAATAATTAAAAAGTTGTGTCTTAACATTTTGTTTGCCTTTTTAATTGATTCTTCACATCCTCTAGAATATGTACAGTAAATTATGGCATGATGCATGATGCATGCAAAGCTCTGCTCTTGTGTACATTACATGTCATCTGACAAGTGCTGAATTTATCTTTTATAAATTTAATGTAATAGAGTCTCAGAAATGTGGTATTAAAAACTCCTACTATTCTCTGTCCTCAATCATAGCCTAAACCATACCGCTATCTTTAACACTATGCCTAGAATTGGGGGTATCTATTTTTACAACTGTTTGTAACGTCAAAGTTTGATCATTTTTGCATGGTTCATTAACAGACCTAAAAAAACAAAGCAGCAGTATACCCTTAAAAATAATTCATAATTAATCCTTCTCTGTAATTTAAAAAATATGGTTTTCATTAATAGAAGAATATAAAAATATTTTATTTTTGAGTGAATAATACAGTATGAATAGTATCAATCAAGATTTTTTTAAATTAGGATATCGCTTCAGGCATAAACTTTAAATTTTTTTAAACATTCTCAGTCACAGAACACTTTTAGTGATGCATTTGAAATAAGAAAGTCATAAAACTTCGCACAATTAGTGAGCCTGTAATTAGTATTCAGTGCATTCTTTTAGAGAAGCCTTGTGCAAAAGTACATACAAGTAAATGTAATATGTAAATATGTTGAAACTTTCATAACTAATGCCTAAAATGGTGAATATCCAGAGTGTATGTATCATTTTAAATATACTTTAAACATGTTGACAAAGTACATTAAATATTAGGGAAAATTAATTTTCACATTTGTTTTTGTCTGAAATAGTAGTATTACTCAGCTAGTGTCCTCGAATACTATCCTTCATTCTACTACTGTATAAAATTAATACTCCGTACACAGTGAATTTGCTCTAATACCTTTTATGCTGCACTCATTGTTGTAGTTTCCCTTTTATGTTTAAAATGGAGTTGTTACTGAGACTGAGTTTCTTAAAAGGGGGCTCCCCAACCACAAACATCTGAGAACCCCTAATTAAAGTGTGTAGATGCTGTAAGTACATGGGCTGCCTGTTTGATTTTCTCCCAAAGATGTATTTAGTAATCGAAATCAAGAGGAACACTCCCTATTACTCAGAAGAATAAGTGTTAAGCTCGTTTTGTACAAACATGAAAGTGGAATAAAGGTGTCATGGCATGTTCTTCTATTTCTAGCATAGCAATACAGCTGTATTTATAATATGGGGAAAGTGTTGATTGTTAAGTCACTGCTCTTGTTCATTATATATTTTGGCATCTGAAGGGATATGCCTCTTCTTTAAAGTGGCTGTGAACTGTATCATTCGTTCCTGTGTTTGTTTCACTTATAACATCACTTTATTAACCCTTTACAATTTCTTGCATTAGGAATTGTCTTTTTCACATACCCCAGCTTGCTCTCCATAAGACACACAGACAGGGAGAGAAGCCTGGGGTCAGAGCGCAGGGTCAGCCATTGTACAGCGCCCCTGGAGCAGTTGGGGTTAAGGTCCTTGCTCAGGGGTCCAACGGAGTAGGATTCCTCTGCCGGCTGCGGGATTTAAACCGGCAACTTTCCAGCCACAGGCGCAGATCCTGAGCCACAGAGCCACCGCTCCGCCCCCTAAATTTAAACTCCGCATCCCTGACTTATATCAGCCATCTAAAAACAAAAATCAAATCCACATTAACTCAATGTGTTGTTCTGGTTTCTGTGGCATTAAGGACTGGAGACCAAATGACTCCCCCCTCCAAGCCTGGATGGGGCACCGGTCCATGATGGGGATTATCCCCCAGAAATGCTGGCTCTCTACTTACACAGCAGATTGCCTCCATTTCATGTATAGTGGGGATGGATGATAGACAATGATAAAGATATAGTAGAAAATGCTAAATGCATAAATGACCTTAAGATATAAAAAACATGTGTTAGAAGGTCAAGGTAAAGGCGATTACCTATTATGCAGGCACATATGATATTTGTGGTTTCCTCAACTTCACAAGAAGTATTTATGACCTAACTGCCCAAGAAGCAGTCCTTTTGAAATACAGTATAAGAAAGGGGAAGAACGGATTTAGGAGAGGAAGATTGTCGAAATGGAAAGAGTATTTGAAGATGTGTTCAATAAAGAATGCAGTATTTACAAATTTATATTCTGTTCTGGCAACACCTAATATGGCCCTTAACTGAACCAAATGAACAAAGTATATCTGGAAAGGAGGCCAGCTATGTTGAGAGAGATATGTTGAGAAGAGAGAGTCAAAGAGAGCTCACTCTGACTGTTCACCTGCATGTTACATGACCATTACATGTCTCCAGAGGCCACAACTACTCAAACAAGAGAGTGTCACTTGGCCAAGCCAATCACCCTCACCTGCCAGGAATAGCCAGTAAAATCATTAGTATTTCCAATACTTCTTTGCATCTTTGTGTTTCCTGGAATAGTTTATTGCTGGTGTGGAAAACGTCTGAAAATAATACAAGAACTAAGTAGTTCAGGTGGGTAGCTGCGTCAGCATGCGTAGGCTGCAAAGGAACAAGTAATAGGAAGGAACAAGCAAAGGAACAAGTCTCTCTCACACCTGAAGAAGGCTCCACGGCCGAAACGTTGTGTTCTCTTTCTTCTTTTTTTCAGCATGGAATAAACCTATTACTTGTTCCTATACAAGAACTAAACCAATCTGCATACTGTACCTATTCTGTTTCATCAGTGCCCATTAGGAGTAATTGTAAAGAATAAAGACTTTCATCTAAAACATAATGCCCCCCTCATATATTGTTCCAAAAAAATTAAATTTCACCTCAAGATGCTTAGATCAATCACTGCCAACAAGAGTGCACTTTGACTAAAGTAAAGTAAAAGCTCTTCTAAAGAAGAAGGTTTTGAGTGTGGATTTGAAGGAGTTTAGAGAAGGTGTCTTTGATATCCTTGGGCAGAGAGTTCCAGAGCTTGGGGGCATAACAGGAGAAGGCCCTGTCACCAATACAATGTAGACGGGCTTGGGGGACAGTTAGGAGACAAGAATTAGAAGAGCGAAGGTTGTGAGGTGGGGAGTAGGGCCATAATAGTTCAGACAGGTACTGAGGTGCCAAGCCATGCAGAGCCTTATACAGTAGGTGAGCATGAGGATTTTAAAGTCCACATGGAATTTGACAGGAAGGCAGTGCAAGGACTCCAGGATAGGAGTAATGTGATCACTTGCACTAGACCAGGTCAGTATTCTGGCTGCCGAATTTTGGACATACTGCAGTTTGTTCAAAGTAGATTTAGATACCCCAGCGAGTAGAGCATTACAGTTGTCAATGCGAGAGAACACAAATGTGTTGATCAGCTTTTCAGCCACGGTGATAGTGATAACATAGGGCGTAGTCTAGCGATATTTCTGAGGTGAAAAAAAGATGTTTTGACAATATGCTGGGTCGAATCCTTTCAAAACACTTCTAAAACATCTAAATACATCGCGAAAGTTCTTTAAAAAACACATTTACAAAATACAGCAGCATGCAACGGGTAGTTTATTTTGCTCTTTGGAAACACTCTTCTTAAACTAAAGCGAGCAGATGTGGTCTCTATCCACAACGAGGCGAACTGCGCGCCAGCATGGCTTCACCCGTCTTCCGCCGCGGGATGGAGGAATGATGTTTTTCGATGCTGGCACAGCTGTGCAAAGAACTAGCCACCTCACGGGTCACGTGGGCCGCTGGAATGCAGCACCTCTCTCTCCGGCCAACAGACCGCTGGAATGTGATTGAGGGGCCGTCTGGCCAATCAGCGTTGGGGAATGCGGACGACGCACCAATGATTGAGCGGTGGGGGCGAGGTCATAACACAACAGTCTTCTTGGGAAGAGACTTGAAAAACTGGGATGAGGAGAAAAAAAAAGAGGAAAAAAAGCGTCGGATGCAGTGGGAGCACGGATTCGGTGAATGGCAGTGCCCAGCTTAGAAGAAACGAAGAAAAAGCTGATGCAGATGGTGAGCGAGAAGTACTCGTTTTATCATGATGATCACTTATTTGATGTCTACAGGCAAAAAATAAAGTTAATGGAAAAGTTAACTTATTCTTCAGTCCAAATCCTTCCAATTTGTTTGTCTTCTTGAAAAACAAAATTACACTTTGCCGTTTGATTTTACTCTTATTATCTGCCAGGTTGTTTTTCATACAGTAGGTGATTTTTCAAAGTGTGTTAAACGAGCAGAAATTACAGTATATCCGTTACTTTCGAAAGTCCCAGATGTAAAGTTTCATTGATTAATAAAATCACGACGGAAAGGGCAAAGCCTGCAGTTAGGTGCGCTAGAGAAGTCCGGCTGTTTCATCTCGAGTTGGTGGACAATTTCGCAAGTAGTTTAAAAAGCAAGCGGGGGTCATACAGTAATTGTGGGATTTTCTAAAACAAGCTAAACAATACTATATCACATTAAAACTACCAGTAATCAAACTGCTTTCTGTTTTGTTACCTGTCGACCTGAATAAACTTTCCAAAGCGTTCTGCACCATTAGGATGACAGGAGATTTTGTCTTGTTTTCTTGAAAATGTTTGGTCATATTTGAGAAGCGATGTAATCCCCAGAGTATCAATTCACCTATTGAAGTGCATGGCGACTAACCAACAATACAACTGCGCGTTGTTCTTTTATGAATAACGTACTATTACAACCGATCATCATAGCTGTGTAGTAATTTCTGTCGTTGTGAACAATTACAGCTTTTACTGTGTCTGAGTAATCTGTATAAAAATGAATGTTTTGATAACCGCAGCTTCGTGCCGATGATCCCACATTTGTTCAGGAGCTGTTTTCCAGTTGTCACAGTTTTGTAGGAGGTACAGTAGTTGGGTGCTGTTTCTGCAGGGCATGGGCGTTGTTAAAGAGCAGGTCTCAAGCTCAGCTCTTGCAGGGCTTCATGTCTTCTGGTTTTCGTCGCATCCTGGGTAGTCAATTAAACGGGTGAATTAAGCATTTTCTTAGGTAGACCTATAGGATTTTTTATGGGTCTTTTATAGTTGATTAAAAACTTAAACTTTGTTCAAGGTTACCTCATCCATTACCTCAGAGCCTGATGACCTGCAGTAGGAATTGCATTTATACAAGCAATCAATCTATGTACTGTAACACAATGGGCTTGTGAGCCCTGTAAGAGTTTCTGTTTCTGAGTGGCAAACCCCAGACAAACAGTCTGACAAACAAGGGGTAATGGACAAGCTGTCCATGTGTCACACAAGAGGTAATGAATATCCATGTGTCAAATGCTCGTAGAGTGTTCAGAAAATTTACAAAGAATGATTTTCCAGTAAAGCTAAGTTAATGTCTTAATGGTTTAAAAGGCGTCTGACGTAGCAGGTTCACTCAAGGTGGTGTGGACTGGTCCAGTAGTGGTTGCAGTGAGCAGTGCTGTTGCTTCACAGCTCCAGGGTCTTGGGTTGCAATCCAGCTCAGTCTGTTGGACTTTGCATGTTCTCTCTGTGCTTGCATGGGTTTTACGCCAGGTACTCTGGTTTCTTCTCACAGATGATAAACGTGCTGTCCAGGATAACTAGCATGTCTGCATTGTCCTCCAGGATTTGTGCTATGGAATGGATTGGCATCGCATCCAGGGTGAAGTTTCTCCATGTACCCCATGCCTGCCAGGGTAACCTCTGCCTCTTTCTCACCCTCAAAGGGTAAAGGGTTTCTAAAAATGTAAGGATGGAGATACTAATCAGCACCCATCTATGTGACAATTTTAAAAGCGGATTACAAAGGGGACAGAAGAATATTTAATTGTCTTCTATTGCCTGTAAAAGACAAATATGCTGTGAAATATGATTTGATATTTTTGTTTTACATCTCTAACCTCATGCGGCAGAGCGTTCTTCAGTGCCTTTTGAAAGTTGAATCTGCGCTCAATACGTTGATCAAAGAAAAGGGCCCAGATGTTTGTGAAACACAAGTGTTGCACTGACATTGTGGTGCAGATGTGGTTCACACTGTAGCAATTCCTTAGAACGTACATGTCACTGAATTCTGTTCACATAGTCCATTAGAACTTCCCAGATTGATCTCATTGGTTTCATTTGCCTGCAGTAAAATAAGGAGGTTTTAAGAAGAAAAAAACATATTTAAAGGCTGTATGATGTGTGCAGGTTATTGTCCTGAACAAACAGTATGTTCTTCAAGAGTTGTCAAGGTTTGCCAGATGACCTTACAGATGCACTTTCATCCCTGAACATGAGCAGCATGTTGTTCTTCATAACGTGTTTTCTTGTCAGGACAACCCAGCGATTTAAGAGTTCAAATCTAAGATTCACATAAACATAAACGCCTTGATTAATAAACGCTTCATCTTATGAACATCGACTCTTTGGTCAACGTGATAGGAAGTATCTAGGAAAAACAGCACCAGTCTGAAGAAAATGAAAGCTGTTATACCCATGAGCTCATCAGCACAAACGAATTCCCCAAAGTCAACTCCGATGTAAGGATTTCGAATCAGCTGTGCTACAATGTGACACCTGACTTCGAGAGGCAGTATATATAAACTGCTGGGGCTCAAGAGCTATCTGATGGTAAAGACTATGTATCAGTAAGTTTAGTAGAAAATATAGAATCAATTACTGAATATGATGATTCAAGTTCAAGAGCTGTGAACCTCTTATTGGGCTGTTGCCAAGCAAATAGACAAGGATAAAATATCGTCACCCTGATTCAAGGTTGCATTATGCATCAGCCATTTATTTTTTGGTATTTTTAGTTCTAAGGTTGATTAAATCTTGGGACCAGTTAAATGCAGAATAACTTAAGATGGCATGCAGAGAAGGTTACCAGCAAGACAAGGCCGTTTGTCTCAAATCTTGCCAGTTTGGTTGGTAGTAGCTTGGTGTTTTATGAATTTTGTGAATCTTTTTCTTCGAGGATCCCAAGATGTTGGCATCAACATGTGTTCTGGACGTTGCTTCCAGATTCCCACATTTGACAGTGTAAAAAATGCCTTTTGTTTTCTGTCATCTATTTCTTCTTCTTCTTTTTTTTCACAGCCTTAGTCCCAGACTGTCCTGGGGTCAGCTGCTTTGGTTGCTCTTCTCCACTTGTCTCTGTCGAGCACATCTTCCTCACTCACTTCACATACCTCCATATCTTTTCTCACACAATCTATCCATCTCTTTCTAGGCCTGCCTCTTCCCCTGTTACCTTCCACCTCAAATTCCATTACCCTCTTTGTTACTTCCTCAACGTCCCTCCTCATGATATGTCATGATATACCACCGTAACCTCGCCTCTCGCATCTTCTCAACCACATCCACCACCCTACATCGTCTACAGATTTCTTTATTTCTGATCTTATCCTTCATTGAAATCTGCAGAATCCATCTCAACATCCTCATTTCAGTTCTTCTCATCAAGTTCTCTTCCCTCTTTCCAACTGCCAAGCATTCAGCTCCATAAAGTAGTACAGGTTTAATCACAGTCTTGTAACATTTTGCACTTTAACTTTCTAGGAATTTTCCTGTCACAGATTATTCCAGTTATTTCTCTCCACTTGTTCCATCCAGCTTTCACTCTTTGTTTTACTGCCTCCAGTGTTTCTCCTCCCTTTACCAGTTTTGATCCAAGGTATTTAAAGCCATCAACCTGTTTCAGTTTTCCTCCATTTGTCTCCTCAACATTTCAACTTTCATGAATGGCCAAAATCTCAATTTCAACGTGTGTAACCAGGGTCTTTGTGTTTCTCAGGGGGCAGAAATTCCCCTGACTTTGTCAAGGCCTTTCGGGATTTTGAATACATCTTTCAAGTCCTGACAATCATCTCCGTTCTGGGTTAAAAAAGATTCAGTTCATTTAGTCTATAGAAGTATAACATTCCCTTCAGATCAGAAATAAGACTCTCTGGTCTCCTTTGTACTGCCTCTGGAGTAGCGATCTTGTTGCATGGTGACAGAAACTGACCACAATATTCCAGGAGGGGTTTTCTTAATATATCATGTAGTTTTATGATGACTCTGCTCATAAAACCAAAGCACATAGTTTATTTTTATGTCTTTCCTGATCTGTCTTTTTGAAGTAGTGAGTCTTTGAATCTGGACTGACGGCACCCATAGCAAATTTGTGGACTTTCATTTCTGCTTTTATAATCACCCTGAATATTATTTATAATACACTTTTACTTCAGTTTGATTTTATTTTCATTTTGTTAGGTTGCTTATTGAGGATCTCATAGGAAGAAAAGGTTAAAAACTCTTAGAAATTGCTAATTGTCTTGCTCTGACATAGCTTAGAACTCTTCTGGGGTTGTTGTTTGGGGTTTTGTGTGTTTTTCAATGATGAAGCTCCCCCTATGCCGCAAAGAACAGACTCAATCAGTGCTATTAGTGTGCTGTAATTAGCTACGGTTGGCTTTTCAAAGGAAAATCCATTCAGCAGAGTGAACTCTTTGATCTTTGCTTGTTGGGTGCCATGCTTGTCCAGCTCGGTTTACATCACTGTTTGAAAACTGGTAGGCAGTGAGTTACTTGCATATGTTAATTTGCTCAGCAAACATCTGACCTACTTGATTCAGATGGGAAAAACTGGTCGGATACAGATTTATATAAAGAAGATCTATACAGTAACTGTATAGTATAGACCTATTGTTTTTATATTTTGTATTAATGTGCTTAGAAATCTATACAATTTTTACAAACTAGCCATAATGCAGTTTTAAATTTTATTAACTAGAGATAACTTAATTTTCAGATAAATGACCTTGTGCCTAGATCATTCATTAAAGTACATCTATAATTGATCATTCATCATAATGGTAATGAGAATTTGGTGTTTACATTTTCTGATATTTAGTCCTTCGGGACTGTTTCAAACACTAAAGCTGGTGGAAGTGAAGTTGTGTGTTTGTTGACATTCACAGTTATGCCTAATGTTTTGCAGGCAACATAGGCAAAACACAGATAAACCTTGATGAAATTGCAAAAGCCAGAAGTTCCAAGGAAAAGCAAAGTGACTATTTCCTTGCTGTGAAATGATAGTTTACCGTGGAAATCTTGATGTGATGGCGTGGCATTGCTGTTGAGCTGTTCTGAGCTTCATCAGTCTCTCAAGTGATGCTTTGAAAGGGGACCGATAGTGTACTGTAGAACTATCTGCTATGGGTTTGAAAGTAGTATACCTAGATAATATCAACAGCATCTCTTACTGTACGTATTACTGTATATTATCTTAATACTTGTGTTGATTAACTTCTCTTTTGTTATTTCTGTATTTATTTGATAAAAATCACTTATAAAAACCCGTTTCAAAGCCTTTTTTTCTCAGACACAGACATGATCTGTTATTAGTGCTTTTAGATTAAATTTATTAGCATGTAGCACATGTAAAAACAAACGGACGATCTGCTTCTTAAAATCCATTTAATGAAGAGATTACTCAGATTATTGATCATTTGAAAAGCAACTATCCAAAACTATTTGTGATTACTGTGAGCTATTTTGTATTTTGGCAGTTTTAGATAAAATAAGTAATCTCTTGTTGTGTTCCTGAAAGCCCTCAGCGTAGGGTGGTACAGTAGGTAAGCTGAAGACCCTTTTAGAAAAATAGGGTTAGGGGAACTGAAGTCAAAGTTTACCCTGTTAAAATCTCTCAGATATTTGTTTTTACCTACAGTAGAGTGACAAATAGAGTAAAACCGTGACACCAGAGATCACAAAGAAAGTACTATATTTGGAAAATACTATTGAATGGTTAGATTTTAAATGGGTTTCTGACATAATTCTTACTTAATTGCTGTGATGACACATGGCTTGTACGAGACCTTAAGCGATGTCACTGTGCCACTTCTTACACTCACTCTGATAGCTTCCTTACTTTCCTTTATTGGACGAATTGTAGATGCATTTACACCAAACAGCCAACCCACAACTCTATTGCACAGTCTTTCACACAACTTATAAAGCACTTAACATTTTTTCTTCTAAACTCATCACGGATCTAGATCGCTGAGCAACACTGGACCCATCCTTTCTCATACACTTAGGAGCCATTTTAATTTGTTAATTTATTCCTTATTAAACTAATATTTTATTTAGAAAATCACTATCACTAATACTTTTTTGCACAATGAAATATCAATAACCATCAATGCCCAATGCAATAATGTACACTGATCTGAACAAACCCTAAGAATGTGAGAGGAATTGCGGACACATCTACTCACAAGGGAGGCTGACTGTGAAAGACCGAGATCAGACCACGTGGCTGCTCGTGAAAAGAGCTCTCTAGCCAACACGCACCATGGCTGTTTCTCGAACTTGTGTACACTCAGACTTTTGGGGGTTGCACAAGGTTAAACGGTATACATAAAAGTCTGCACGAATACACAAAACTGCATAAGCTCACATACAGTATAGCGAGGGATTACTGTATTTCTAAGATATGTAGAAAACAAATCCAGGCCATCAAAATACTCGGGCTAAAGCTTCATGGAAACCATGATTTTCTTTGGCCTTGAATCAAGTACACACACTTTAAGTCTTCCTGATGTGCGTTGTTTCTCCTGTCAGTCTAATATTGAACACCCAATTTACATACGAGTCAAAAACGTTCCACACTTTCCAGTGGAAGCTGCTGATTGGTTGTGGCATGAGACACTCCATGTGTGACTGGCCCTCTTCCCCCATGATTTCCTGCTTCCCTGCACAGCAGCCTCAGCGACCGATAGGCATCAGCCTGTGACATCAGCCTGCTGGGTTCCGATCCCTGTTGCTCATGACTAGCACGCACAATACCATTCCCTAGACAGTGGCCAGTTCTGGCGTGCCAAAAGATCATGATAACTGTAGAATTTGGGATAGCACTGCTGGATCACATCTCTTGGGTCTGGGTTGGAATACTTTCTGTGTGGAGTTTGCATGCTCTCCCCCCCTAGGTGAACTGCTGTTTCTTATGTCATGCTCGTGTGTGCTGCCTTCAATGTACTGGTTTCCCTAGTCCTTGTCCTTGTCTAGAGCTTAGTCTTACCTTGCACCCTGTGCCTCTGTGATCCTTACCAAGAATAAGTGGCTTTCAGATCATGGATGAATGATTTCACATGCACACGTGTGACAAATTCAAAAAGTTACAAAAGTAACTATGAAATAATAAATTGCGTAAACCTTTTTTTTTGTTTCAATTGTAGACTCATGGGCAGCACGTTGCTCTCTGTATGGGGTTTGTATGCTCTCCCAGTGTTTTCAGGTTAATTGGTTTCTGGGAAGACTGGCCCTGGTGTGTATGTGCGTGTCTGTTTCTGTGTGTGCCCTTGCGATAGACTGGCATCCCTTCTAGGGTATACCCTGTTTGCTCCTGTTCCTTGCCAGGATAGGCTCTGGCTCCTCTGCAACCCTGAATCTGAAGACGTGGTTAGAAAATGGATGGATGGTGAAAGTGTTCATGAATTAAGTTATGTGCTAATCTTTTTAGTTTTGCATTTAGTATTTGCATTTTGTGTTACTATGGTAAATCACATTAAACACAGAAGAGCAAGAGATATTGCCATTGGCATGAGAGTATGTTCTACTGTCAGCGTTAAGCTACAGATGGGTGATACTACAACATTACAAGCCATTATCAGTTTAAATCAAGTGCTTATGACAAGCCAAATTCCAGCTAATAAGTGTGTATATTAAGACCCTTTACACACTTCTTCTTGTATTTAAAGAGCGGAAAATGATGTGTTTCATGGCTAATTGGCACTTCAAAGCTTCTCACTACATGGAGTACAATAGCAGTCATTTGGCACAGACCTAATCGTAGGCTACGAGGGAACTGACGTCCTTGTTCCTTCTATTTCGAAATACTGAAATCCATTCGGAATGCAAAACTGGTTTCTGGATCTCAGCTGTCTTCTCTGAAACAAAGTGAGCATCCTCATCATGTGGTTTATTTTGTAGATGTGTAATCAGAGTATCAATACAGTAGACAGTAAAATCTGAAAATGAAAACCTTTATCCAGGGTAACTTACAATTGATCAAATACATAATAGATATAATGAAACACAACTACAAATAATTAATAAAATGAAAATAAGGTTAGCCCAATGAAGTAGTTCACTGAGCATGTACTGTATATTTTTTCATAATCACTGCGGAATTAAATCATATGCATCGTAAAAGGTCACAACTTCCGCGTTGGTATTATAAGTTTATGTGAATGCTTTAAGATGTTTTTCAGGTTTTGATTTCATGTTTTTGAATATATAAATGTTTTTATAACAGCATCATTATGTCCCAGTATGATGTTTACGGATGTTTTTACATCATAGTTTGTCTTCTACCGGAAAATTTAGACTTTTCTTGTATTCAGATAAGACTGTGTTGTCTCTAGAATACATTAATTGAAGCTCATAACTGACAATCGTGCAGTATTGTATGCTGTACTGTATCATCCTTAAAATCCAATGTATCAATCAGAACAGTATGTATAGTAAATGTCTTTTATACTTTTTATCTAATAGGCTATCTTTTTCATTGTGTACAGGTGGAAATGTACAGTATGTGTTGTACAACTTTAAAAAATCACTATATTCAGTGAACTGAAGTTTTTATAAAAGCTCTGAATATATTCAGTATGTCTTTTTTAGAAGCTGACAATGGTTTTGAAAAATAGTTGAAAGTTCTGCTTTTTGAACTTTTATAATACAGTAGCTTAGCATTACTGCAGCTGCTTTAAAAGTAGCATGACCTTACATGCTTGTAGTGCTTTGTCACTAAGAAACAATTACATTCTTGCATCGTTAGGTGGTTACTAGGTGGGATCTCCTCCTTGTACTCTACCACACTGTCTGTATACATTGATGTCTCACCCACAAATATAGGATGGATTAACTTCTAGTGTAAAATTAATGAAAAATGAAAATTAATGAACCCTACATTTAAAAAGTAATCTGTATGTGGTGGGACATTTTAATTGCTCCTTTAAGCAATATATTTTAAACACTTGGGTAGACATCATTGCGAAACTGTGTTGAAACTTAAGACTAAAGGATTAACAGCTCAAAAGAGGTTCACATTATGCCTATAAAAAAACTTATTTTTTCATCATTATATTTTTTCTGCTTAATGTACAGGGAAATCCACTTTTATAATTGTAAATATGAATATCTTTCATTCTTTTGTTGCGATGTAAGGTGTACTTTTTATACCCTTATTGGATTAGTAAATGCTGACATAAAATACAGAAGACAGCTTTCAGAAAATGGGGTACAAATTTTGCCTTGTTGCTAAAAAAAACTTAGAAATGTATCCTGAAATTGTTTTTCACATGAATTTTGGAGTGGAAATAGAGCACACCGATTATCGAGTGCTCTTCTTACATTTGTAAAGCATTTGATTCCAAAGCTGATTGATGCCTTTGTATTAAGCAATATTATAACATCTGTTAGTCATGGACAAGAGCTGGCCTGTAACTACTGTATGTCCAGATCATTCAGAGCAGGCATGCCCTGCACCATTTCTGTCAAATTAGTTGGACAGACTTAATGCTACAATTGTGTACATTATTCATTTAATTTTCTGTTAATTATGCAAATTATTTTGATAAAATATCCTTCTTCCACATATTTTTAAGGTGCCATTTTGCTGTAGATATAGCTTTCAACATTTGTATAAGGGTTTGTAATAGTTATTCCTTGTTTCTTAAATTCCTTGAATTTCCAATACCATAACATGTTTCCGAAAAAGCAAAAGCTCAGGTTTTTAAAAAGCCATTTTGTTATCAAGAGTTATTGATAGCATTTAAAGAAGTGCTTAAATCCACATTTTGGTGAAATGTCTATTTATATATTGAATTTTTGGATACAATTGGAAAAAGGTTGTGTCACAGGCCAGTTGTAAATTCGTAATAAAATGCTTCATTCCCTTTAAGTCTTGCTCCTATAATCTGAATTTGCAAAGACTGGGGTGCAGGTAAAAAAAATAAAATCCTTAATATCGACAGCTACTGTATAAAACCATTAAATATTTGATATTTGATATTTTTGTCCCTTTTTTCATAAAAGGTACTCTCTCCTTGGAGATTGATGTTTCTGTTTCCTGTGCAATAGAACAGCATCTCTGCCACAAGTTGCTCTGTTGCCTGTTTAACTAGTGCTTTGTAAACACATATGAAACTAGTGCTTAACTAGTGCTTTGTATGAAAATGTCCTGTGTTACTGCCACATTACAATACTTTCACACATATCGGATATTTTGAAACATTTAACCATGGGAGCTACCATAGCAATTTAATTTAAGCAATTTTCTCCTGTGATAATACAATCCCATTGTATGTTTGGGTGAACAGCCTGGTGCTCTACTAATATTACTCTGAACAATTATTATGTCCAGTATTGTTACTGACAGTCAGTGAGTAGTTTGTGATTTCTTGGGTATATTGTTAGAATGGCAATTTCTGTTGTACCTAATGGTTACTGCAGTGCTGCCATTGCATATCTTCATAAGGAACCTGGTTATAATGGGAATTGAATGGTCTTGTACTTCTTAAATAGTAAGTGACACACAGCCAGATGTGGTTCTTGTTTTTTAACATTGGATTTCTTTGGTGATGAAAGAAAATTACTTGGATATGAACATGTTTTGTGCTTAATTAAAATGTGTATTTCTTTAAAGTCCATGTGTCATTATTTATTAAATTAATCAGAATTATAATCACCTTTATTCGCCAAGTACTTTTCATGTGCGGTGAATTTATTCCGGTGTACTTGGTGCTACAGTACATGTATTCACAAACAAGACAGTAGACATTACTAAGACAGCGAACATATAACTAGGAATTCTGGTTAAGCAAAATGACTAGGACCTAGGAAAGAAGCTGTTCAAATACCTGGTTTTAATAGACTGGTAGCACACCATGATACCAACCGACTCAACTCCCTCCAGTACGTGGTCTCATGATCATTAGTGATGGTGGCGTTCCCATCTTCCAGCCTGATTTGTCCTGATCTCAGAGCCTACAGGTAAGCAAGGCAGGACTGGTCAGCTGTAGAATGGGGAACCTTTCGATAAACATCGCTTCTTTAAATGGTGTTGGTGTACAAGTACTTGTTTGCTGTGGACCTGCACTTCTAAACTAGTGCCCTAGTATGGTGACCAGGGGTACTATACTGTAGACGGTGCTAAAATGTTCAGCAAAGGTCGTGACCCCTAGATCAGTAGAGATCCCTTGGCAATTTTTGAAAGTAGTTTATCCTAGTATCTTGGTTAAATTCCACTCCCCTTTTGTGCAATCTGACCTTCCTAATGGTCCACCCTTAATTGAGCTAGTAAGCAGTTTGTCACTTCTCCATCTAATCTGCTATGTAGGAGAACTGCAGGTGAATATTGGCAGGTGTGTGTTATATACAGTAAGGGAAATGGGTTCCCTCTTAAGTGTAAAATGGTTTGATATTGTTTGGAAAGACCAGTTTGGTCTGGAATACAGAGGTTTTTGACCAAATAATTTATCACGGATATACAGAGGTTCTCAGAACATAAAGTTTGTTCTCTCAAACATAGGTATTAGAAACCTTTGAGCAGACCTACAGTATGTTGAGTGAGAAACAGAAAAGTAATATGAAATTGAATAAAGCAGTTAACCAGTTGTCCCCAATTTCACACTAATGTAATGATTTTTATCTCTTGTGTTCAGTTTTAATACAAGAAGAGGTAGGGAGATCAGTTTTTTTTTTAGTTCGAAATGTTGCTGGCAAGTGCAGAACACTTCATATGAAGGAAAATGTTTGCTTTATTTTAGGTGATGTGGGTAAGAGAATGCCAACTGTAATCTGATTTCTGCTATTAGGTCTTTAGCTTCTGCCTGTCTGGATGGCTTTCTGCCAGAACAATGCTTCGGGAGCTCCACAGGCTTGTGAAGACATGAAACCTGTCATCTAGTCTCTTATAGTAAATTTTACATTTGCAGTGAAAAGTTACCCCAGTTCCCACAGATTCACATTTAAAGAAATGTTAGGCTCATTTCACAAGTACTGTATTGACAAATGTTCCTCTGTACACATTATACTGTACTGTGCCTAATAACAGAGTCTATTAGAATAGTAGTAGAAGTAGACGTTCTTGCTGCTGGTGGTGTTGGCCTAGAATGAAAACATCTCTTGACTTACAGTATAAGCACTGGTAATGTTAAAGTAAGGAAGGGCTTTGTCATCATAAATACAAATCATGTCTTAAGTATGGGTCTTGAGTAATTGTCTTACAGTTAAGGAAAGGAAGACGTAAATGACTTGGCTATTTAGTTAAGTACAACGAAGGGAAAATTAAACATTTCTGGCATGAATGAAAATGGGTGTGGATTTGATCCACTTGGACAGCATATGGAACTTACAGACAGGCTGTGGCTGTTAAAGAGCACAATATGAGGAACCTCAAAAGTATAGTAAACTTTGTTGGTGTTCAAATACGTGTCCTGTGACCCTTGCAGTGTACCTTCTATCAAATCACCACTGAAAACCTCATTTAATAGATCTTAAGTAACCTAAATTGATGGACCTTTGCGACTCACAAGTTTTATTTATCTGATCCTTTAATATTTGACTCTCATGTGACTAAACCACTCCAGACCTGAGCTGCCTTTCCATAGATAACAATGTATAATCATTTTAGTCACTTGTCAGAAATCCTGAATCTAATTGAACATCAGTAATCAAAGGAGTAATGTGTTTTTCATTAAAACAAACCTATGCTAAACTTAATTTGTGTCTGTACTCAATCTGTACTTTACTAAATGTCTTTTATGTCTAATGTGCACATACTTTAATTCCCCAAATTCTTTTGTGCTCCAAAGCAAAACTAATCTTAGACTACCTTTCAAGTTCTTTTGTGATGGTTTGGTATGTGATATATATCACAACTTCATAGACAAAACAAATAACAGCCTCTGGAGCTGTTCACCTTTCGTGCTTAATGTAGCAGGGGATCATGCATGAAGAAAAAATATTCAAATGTTCAACTCAGTAGGCCTTTAACACCTTTAATAAACTGTAATTTAAAATCAAGTATTTAGGGATGCTAATATAATATGTAGATGAAAGGGGCAACACGATAGTAATATATTATGTTTCACAAAGTGAGAGTTCTCAGTTAGCCAGATAACTTTACTGTTGAAAAAGAATGTCTGGATTTTCAGTTTCACGAAGAATGATTAAATTCTATTTGGTTAAGTAACTGTACTATACTTTGTGGTTAAGAGCTCAAGTCACAGACAAATCAGTCTCCTTCAAAAAAATCACGTCACTGTTCTTCGGGGATCCAGTTGACATTAGAGCTTTGCGGGGAGAATGAAAGTTTAAAGATCACCAAAACCCTTTACAGTTTGCTGATAATTTCTATTGAAAGATATGATTTCAGAAGACAGGGTACAGTTTTTACATTCACAATGTCTTTAGCACCTACCTTTATTAATACAGCTCATCGTAGCGCGGCATTAACGGAAAGGTGAACTCTGTGCATTGGGCAGAAGGTCCTAGTGACTGGTGCAGCTTTTTCATTGTAAGTTGACTCGGAGGGTTTCAGTACAGTGTCGGTGTGTCATGCGATTAGAAAAGTGGTGTTTGCAAAAAACAGTTTAAAACAGTTTTTGCACGCATTTCATACAATTTCCAGACCATGGATTAGTGAATATTGTTGAATGGGGGTTTCATGAATTCGCTGGGAATATTCGTGTATAATATCCACTGTGTATGTGCTATCTTCTGCTCCCTGTAGCTAGGTGTATTGATCTAAACATTTCTTCCAGCATTTCCTAATTTAATAGGTGGTCTGGAGCGCAGACATCCCCATTAAGGCAATATACATAGTTTGAGTTTTGTTTGTCAAAGAGGGAACAGTTTTTTGCCATTAATAAGTTAATAAGTCCAAAATTGTCCCACTCTCTCCTGGTGTCCTCCAAGGCTGTATCCTAAGACCTAAAGTATTCTGTTTTTAATCCATAAAACCCATTAAGCAGTCTTATTGACAAAAAGGGTGTCCCCTCTCATTTTTACACTGACAACATTCAGCGTTACATCTCTGTCTTGTTCGATCATTCGTGTACCTTTGGGATTCTGTCAAACTGTGTGAGGTTAATTCAGACCTGGTTGAGCTGAAATTTCCCCCATTTAAATATGATGAAAACTGATCATAAATCCCATTGAAGATACAAGCTTCACATTATGCCCTACAATGAAACATCTCAGGGTCTGGTTTGATACAGAGATCTGTTCTGATGCATAAATTAAAGCCATCTGTAACATCTCTTACTTTCACCTAAGTAATGCCCGTATTCAGTCTTTTCTTGATTACACTGCTGCAAAAACCCTAATTCGTGTCTTCATCACATCTCAGATGGATTACTGTAATAATCCAGTGGTCTCCTCACTCACTCTCTAATCAAACTTTGGACTGTCCAAACTCCACTACTGGATTTCAGGGCTCCATGACCATATCACCCCAATTCTGACTTGTCTTTACAGGCCCCCCATTACCCAGCGCATTCATTTTAACATTTCTTTTTGGCGTGCAGTATTTATCATCTGTCTCTGCTCCTGATGTGCCAAGCAGAGCTCTGTGCTCTGCTAAGGCTCACCTTTTAGTAGTCCTTTCTGTTGCCATGCTCCACAGCTATGGTTTTTAGTCAGGATTTTTTTTTACCCTGTAAAGTGCCCTTAATACTGTTGGTGTACAGTAGATGGGCACTGAAGTAAATCCTTGTGATCCCTCTCTGAATCAATACAGGGCATCTACTGCACAGTAGCTGCAGTCAGAGGCTGACTACAGTACAAGTGAAGTTATTGCTTTACTAAACGATGCATTAGCATATATAATGATGGCAGAAACACACAATTAACAGTTTCATTTTATTTTCTAATATGCCATAGTTTCATACTTAAGCTCAATGCTTATGGGATAGCATTCAAGTCATTAATCAATACCATGTTAACGCAGGAATTTAAACTTTCTGAGGTATACAGTATGTACAGTTTAAGCAAGGAGCACTGCATATGTTTAGTGAACCTACAGTGATATTAAATAAAATAAATGACTAACCTTTATAGGAGTTTAAAACAATTTATTTTACTCTTTTGTTATTTATAACACCTTTCTCACTGTGTTGCTAGCTTTTCCTTTTTTCAAAACCCTTGCCTCACTGAAACTCTTTTGGGTTTACGTAGTGGTTTACTAGAGGCTCTAAGTAAACATAATCATAACACGAGACTGAATCCTCCTTCATACTTTACACCTAATACAAATTGCAATACAGTATTTAGCACATTAGAAAGGTAAACGTATTCTACTCAAAATCTAGATACTAATAATAAAGAATTATTTGTTCTTATTAGCCTAGAACATCTTTTTATATAATTCCAACCCATTTCACTCTAGCATTTAGATCAAGAAATTAATGAAGAAAGAAAGGACTAATCTGGATTTGTTTGGCTAATCTGGATTGTCTGTTTTTAAATAGGTCATGAATCTAAAACATTTCATTTTCTTTTTTATATTACTTATATTTTATTATTTTTTGCATAAACATAAAAATAAAAAGGCCAGTCATCACAAAACATTAATTATATGAGTATAAAGTCTGCTAATTAACTAATCTAAAACATTTCAATAAAGTCCTGCAATACCCTTCAATTATACTGTTAAAAGGTTTGGCAGTTTAAGGTATACTGTACATGTGTGTAGCATACTGTAATTCTACTTCACAAATATCTTTGAGGAGTAGAAGATAAATCCAGTTCTAATGATTTGAGAAAGTTAAACTTGCACTACTGAAATACTGAGTATTTGATCTAGGTTTATACAGAAAAGACCTGGAGTGGTATGCACTGCTTGAATAAGTACTTTAACACACGCATACAGTATAATGACACTTTGGTTTCGCTGTCGTGAAAACAATGTGAAGAAGTCTCCTTTCTCTCCCTAACCAAAAACATCTAAAATATGTTGTTTGTAGTCTGTATATTATTATATACAATTTAATTCACATACTGTATGCAGTCTTGAAAGGTTTTTGTTTTATGAAGCAAAAGTATCTTCCATATTAGCAAATCACCCCCCCCACACACACACATTAGCTATTGAATATTGGAATCTCCTGAGATTTAGACTTGTTGTGTACTTATAGCTGTGATTTGTGTTATAGGTAAAATATATGTAGAGCATGTGTTGATATCCACTTTCAAATATAGAATAAATAAAGCAAATTTACATCATCAATAAAACATGTCCTTCAATGATCAATGACACCTTTCCTCATTTTTATGAATTATTATAAGCTGGTCCACGATGGAAATGTTATGTCTAATATTAATTATATCAGAGTTTAGACTAGTCTAAAGCCTGGATTAAATTAAACCTTTTGTCAATCACACATTACTAATGCAGAACATGTTGCCTGGTTTCCATTGTCTGCTGCTGAAGCAAGAGGCTTCTGACAACCAGGGAGATGTCATCAAGCACTGGGTTTGTAATTTGCAATTGGCACAGGAGCCAAAGGTTCAGTTTACATTCTGCACAAAGCTGTAATCTTCTTCTGAACTCAAAAAGGTTTGAGGTTTTTAAGTAGCTTAGTCGTTTAGAATTCATGCAGCCTATTGAAGAGACAAGATTTGTCTTTAAAATGCAGATTTAGTTAAGTTAGAAGTACAGCAAGTGCAGTGCTTAACAAAAGCAAAGCCATCTGCATGTGTTTTATATACACAGGGTATTAAGATTAGAATTGCTTCGTTTTTAAAAGAAAACAACTTTATGTATCATAATAATTTAATTGGAGTGCTCTGGATATGTTCAGTTTAAGAATGTTTTCTTTATTAAAGCTTAGATTGAATTGAACATACCATCAATTGATCATGTAGTACTCAACCTGAACATATAAATCAAGTATCTGTATTTTAATTCATACAACTGGATTGGCATTATAGTTACCCTGACATATACACAGAAACCATGACAGACACCAGGACAGGTGTGACTAAAAAAGAATGGATGAAAATGGAAAGGAAATCATTTCCTTTATTGTATTGTCTTGAACTTCAAACATGACTTGGGAGGAACAGCTTTAATTTGTAAATATTTTTTATTTTTAACTGTGTCACAGATTAAAATCTTATTACACCCCTTTTCTCTTCTCATCTGCGCTGGTATTATACTGTATATAAATCACTTATTCTCTTAACCAAACAGGATACTTACTCCATCTTGTTAAGGTGCTACACTGAATCTGTATTTTATTGTTTGGACTATATTGGATGAACTATGAGGTACTACTAGCCACTGTCAGCTATTGAATTGTCTCACAGCTACCCTTCAAAAAGAGTCCTTAGCATTTCTCATTGTTCCATTTTATTTCCTAAATTTACAGCCAACTTTCAAACCTGAGAACTACTTAATGCATAGGGTTTCTGCAGAGAGATGACAGTACTGTTATGTGTGAGGACAATTAGAGAGCAGTCTAGTACTGATACAGTGACAGGGAGTAAAACACCATGACTAACAGTGGCAAATTATCTGAACAGTAGTACTAGATATGTATTAACTAACACCATGCAAACTGCTGACGTTATAAAACAAAATAATAAGAATTGAAACGTTTCATAGTATTTGAAAGATATTAAGTGGAAACATAACTTTTAGAGCTAAAATGACAGTATGCAAAAAATATAGATGTGTTTCTTATGGGTTCTACTGGGTCTTTAAACATACAGTAAATGTGCAGAATGTGTCTTCAGAATCATGAGAATCGTTACATTGTCAGAAGTCATTTTTGTATAGATTTCTTTATATGGAGTTAAAATATTCAGAACTGCATACGTGTTAATGGTTACATCTTGGCCACAAATAACAGTCTGTTGTCCAGGGCATCTGGAATGATGGCATGGGCTTTATCAGAAAAACAGCCAGCATCTAGATTATCAGATAAATTAGCCCAGCTCTCATTGTTCCATCTTCAGCACCAGCCATCAGGTTTTAATATTTTCATGGAGCTAGAGAATGTAGTTGATGGCCAGATCAGTGAAATGGGGGTCAGTATAGAGCTTGATAAACACATGATAAACATTCCTTAGTGTGTTTGCCAAATAATGAGTCAGATTCTCTGACTAGCCCCCAATAAAGTCTTCCATGTTACCATTTTACGTATACCTTTTCTGTCTTTGGGTTTTTACTAATTCTCTGTATAGGATTTTGGTTTTTGATGTCCTTTATGTAATATGTGGAATTAAAAACTTGTACAGAAGTGTTTAGTGACGTTCTCTCTGTTTAACCTCCAACTCCTCAAATGTTGCATAAAGATAGCCCTATACTGAAGGGACAGTATAAGCACAATTAGCAATAATGATCAAAACAACCTGGGAATGATAAAAACTTCTAAGGCGTTGGACC
Organism: Atractosteus spatula; assembly: GCF_055471065.1. Taxonomy (NCBI): domain Eukaryota; kingdom Metazoa; phylum Chordata; class Actinopteri; order Semionotiformes; family Lepisosteidae; genus Atractosteus; species Atractosteus spatula. The sequence goes on from NC_142707.1 coordinate 63,170,983, forward strand.
ACCAACACAGAAATACGATCATATACTATTCATTCTCCTTCACTGGAAAAGGACTTCATCAGGACACTGCTGTTCAGAGAACATTAACAGCTCATCTCTGCCGTACAGTTGAAATTGTGGTCAGCATAAATACTTTTAGAATTTGCTAGAGTTGTGTGTGTATATAAAAAGTACCGTGACAGCAACTGGTGGTCTCTCTCAGTAGAGGACGTCGGTCTACATCCTTTTTTATAGGACCTTAAAATTATCAATGAGGAAAGATCTGGAATTAGCCGTAATTTAGACCAATTATGTAAGTAGTTGATTCAAGTACCTTGCTGGTCCAAGGTGGAATGGAAACCAGATGACAGATCAGCCCTCCAGGACCAAGAGTAAACATTAGAGTTCCACATCAAGTACTTATAAAAGAGCCATAAAAAGACTCAGAACTGAAGTTTAGTAAGTCGAGAGATACAGAAGCAATGGTTATTAGGAGGGAGTGTGACGAAACAGCTGGTTAAACGGATTTACAGATGGAGGGCTTGCATTTTTGCTGTTGTCTGTAAGACAGTACAGCAGCTGTAAATGTAATGCACCCCTGGGAAATTAGCTTGCAAAGCCACATTAATGCACACTGTTTCAAGTGCTACACTGTAATTCTAGCTATGCTCATGTTTGTGACATTACAGTGATTGCACAATTGTTTTGAGCAAAGGTGTTTGTATGAACAGCCCTTTATTCCCATAGCTAAGAAATCATTTTGTTTTTCAAAGGTAATTTTGTACTGTTGTGCATCATGTTAATGGTCTCTTTTTTTCATGTAGGGATATGCTTGGTGCTGAAGAATTTTCACCAGAGTTAAGAATAAATATCCACTAGACAGCCAACATTCGACATGGACGTAGAAGAGTTCCCTCCCCCTCCACCGGAAGGTAATTGTCTGTATCGGGGTTATCGGCTTCTTCCTACCCACTTCCACTGAATTCAAGCCCTCGCGCTTCAGGACAGTCCTGGGCAATCCTGTGATCACTATGTTATGTCCAATAATCCTTGTCTTAATGGGGCAATTAATATCTTTTGTTTTCATATAAATCACCAAAGCCTATGATTACAGATCAATCTGGCCTGTGTTTTATGTACCTTTGCAGCGTTCTGGGTGACACGTAGCAGTCATTATGCTGCAGCAGCCCCTATTAAATCGGGTATAAAACACTGTGGGAAAATGGGATATCAAGGAAATGGATACTGGAGCCCAGTGCTTGAAGTTAGTAATTAGAAACTTGAATAACGTTGGTGCAGCTTTATGTTAATGTGCTAGTACCACAATTATTTTATTAATATTTTTAGATTTAGTGAGATTTGTCTGATCTTCACATTGTATTCCTTTGTTTTACTATTATGTAATAAAAATGGTAATAGCCTAATTACTATAATTTCATAATAATTATCTGTTAACAACTTATGATTTTACAGGATAAAAAGACCTATTTATCATTCATATAGATATTTGTTTTTAATATGAATGAATAGATTTATTTTCTATGATGATTGTACTGTAAGTCAAATAGACAGCTCCAAGCTAGGGGCCATTGAGCATGTCTGGTTGCTAGCAGGTAATTGGATCTCATCTGAGCTGTTTCTTGGAAGAAGCCAAGGTCTCAGCTTCAATAACATGGCTGGGTAGCTCACTCCAGCCCCCACAATCCTTTGTTTCTCCAGTTTCTTTTGCAAAGGACTTGATTTGAAAAATAATAATAGACTTTGGCTTGTTTGTGCAATTATTCTGTTACATTCTGAGATGATTGCCTAGTTTCAGGAGTGATGTTTCTTATGTGTAGACAGTAAATATTAACTATTAATCGAGTTCCACAATTTCAATCTCTGACTTAGTTTTTCGGCACTATTTTATACCTTAATAGCCTAATTAGTCAATTGATGTTTCTCTTATAGCCAAAATGCGGACTTAACTATTCCCAGTACTTCACAAAGAATACAGTATATCACTTGTGCAAAGTCTCCTTCAGTCGGCCAGTGAATTTGCAAGGCAAGCTCGACCCGTTGTGACATCACAAACATTAATTAGCCACAGCCAGGTGGTGAACTGGAGTCTGCGATAACAGCATCATCTCCAAAGTTGGGGCAGCATGCTGACTATACCATCAAACTGCACCGATAATTTTGTTGACATCTAGGCGGCATGCAGACACATGAAGTTCTGCAGATTTTTGCCCACTACATTTTAAGCATTTTGGTTTCTCTTCTAATACACTGCCAGAAAACACCATCTTTGCATGTTTTTAGAGGAGTTTGTTGACTGGTAAGGGGCAGTTTGTTTATTTATCAAATTGTGAGTTTTACGTCATAGCATAATTTTTCCGATGTGAGCTTTGATGTGAAATATATTTGGGTCAGTACACTGCATTTTGTTTTGTTTTTAAAAGGTTGCCTGAGTGGCTTTGGCAGTACTGGGTAATACGTTGACTTAATGTGATAAAATAAGATGTAACTTCACCATCTGCCCACAGCAGCTGGGCACTTTACCAACAGTTCAGGCATTCAGCAACTGCCGACTTCAGCATCTGTTCATACATCTACAGTTCTCTCCAGATATATTCGTACCCTTAATACAGTGAAACTGCTCGACGGGTTTAGCAAAAATAAATGCCAAATTGCATTTATGCCAACTATATATGTACCCGTATCCATCCAAAAGACACAGGTGCCTACTTAGAAAATTATATAATTGCTAGAACTGCAAGCTGTTTAAGCTACTGATTGCTGTAGTACAGCATGGTTCAAACGGCATTGTAGTCTTTGCTTGTGCAGGAAATATTTATATCAGTAATTGTGCTTGATAATTGATGAATACATTAAGCTTCAGAGCTTCTAGTGCTGTTGTAACCGTGGGCGTTATAGAAATGCTGAAAAAGAATTGAATCATGACAACTGTATGATTGTTATGTTTAAAGACTTTTAAAAGTGCATGACACTAGTTTTTAAAATATTCTGACTTTATATTATTTAATTCCTGATCACAAAACTTTTTCGTTCGAGCTTATTTTGTTTTAATGTTTCTGCCAACATAAGAAGAACTAGAAGCACATTCAATTTGTTCAATAAATATCTGGATGCAGATCCTGTTGTGTATTGTAGTAACGCTAGTAGCATTTACAAAATATCTGCTATATTGTTGGAGAGATGTGTATTTGAATAATAAAAGCCATGATGGTTTGACCCCTGGTGAAGTATTTGCTGTATATCAGAAGGTATTTAGAAGTTATTAAAAATGCTATGAAAGTTCTTAAAAGTTTATGTGTATTTCTTGTTAAAATGGTTTGAATGGTTCTCATATTTTCTCAAATAAAAAAAAAAACATACTTGAAATTTTAAAAATATGGGAGAAAGAGCTTTTTAAATCAGACTCCAGACTCCAACAACTGGTTATATCCCCGACTTTTTGCTTTTGCTTGACACTCTAAGCAAATTGATTTCAAGTCATAGATTCCAAGCCTCTGCCTCTTGACAATACGTAGGATGAAACTGAGAAGTGAAGTGTGGAAGAGAGCAAAACCCGAACAATGAACTCTGTATTGCAATTTTTGAATACTGCAGTGTCAGAAGTACAGAAGCCTTTAATAAAAGAATGCATCTCCCAGCTGGACTGCTGTGTTCTTTGTTGGTGAGAGATGCCTGAATTTCATCTGAAAGAGTGACTAATTTTACAGAGCAGGGCCAAGCAGTGGGGACAGAAGAACAAAACCATATTGTTGTGATGAATTGTCGATTGTTTGACCAGTCAAGTTGCTGCTAGCTTTTTACGCAGTGAACATCTAAATTCTTTTTATTTCCTTATTTCCATCTTGAAATAAACTAGAACTGACTGTACTACTAAAAGTAATGAGAATGATTTAAATGTACATGGTCTCTTCTCAATTACTATTTTTATGTCCCCTTTCTTTTTGGTTAAACTGTTTAAAAGCAAACACAGTACAGGAAAAATAACTGAACAGATTTTATGTCTTCCTTTCTGGGATCTTTATGTTTCTTGAGATCCTCCACCAACCTCTGTGCAGTTAAAGAATTTGAAGATTAAAAAAAAAACTGGTGTTTTTTTTCTTTGGACTGTGCAGATGCACACTGCTGTGGTGGCCTGAATAATAAAAATGAATGAGTGTGGGAATCTCTTCACTTTTATTAAGTATTAAACAGGAGCTTCTGGCTGTGCTCCTCAGTGTCATTATTTCTTTTCATTAATATTTCTTGCTATCCAAAGTGTTCATCTGAGCACATCGTATTTAACAGAGCCATATAGTGAAAATTGCAAAAATATTCTTTTATTTTTTTCAGCTGTGGGATGAACAGGGTTTCATTTATCCATTTTTTGAACCGCTTCTTTTAATTCAAGGTCGAATTTAGGTTTCATTCGCATTAGCAGAAAGGTGTTTTGACGTGCAAAGCATTCAGAATGAGCGTTCAAGGGGCAATATACTGTAAGCTAAGATAACTAATTGGTAAAAATGATAAAATGTGCTTCTCTTTGACTCCTTTACCTTACGTTTGCCCCACTATGTCAATGACGTTCTTAGGGAAGTGTCTTTTGTGAAGGGCATGACTGAAAAGAAGTGGCACAGTGACTCAGTGGTCAGCACTGCTGCCTTGCGGTGCTGGGGCCCTGGGTTCAATTCCTGGGGTGCTATCCGCATGGGTTTTGTTATGCTCTCCTTGTCTTTGCATGGGTTTTCTCTGGGCGCTCTGGTTTCCTCCCACAATTCAAAGACATACTGGTAGGTTAATTGGCTTCTGGGAAAACTGTCCCAGGGGCAAGTGTGGTCTGTGTGTGCCCTGCGATGGACTGGTGTCCCTTTCAGGGTGCTCTTCTATGACCCTGAATTAGAAGAAGAGGTTAGAGAATGAAAGGATAACTTAAAAAGTGAAGACTCAACGGGATTTACAATATTTCAAACAGGACAGTGGAAAATGTTTTTCAGTTGTTTTTGTACAAATGTTTCCCTCTTTGCGGACAAGGTACTATGTTTCTTACCATGCTACAGTATGCAGGCATGTAACTGTTGTATCAAGGACAGAACACTCCTAAAACGTTTAGTTGATATAAAGTACCTGTATAGAGAGTAGCCAAAATATCAGCCTGTGCTGTTCTGTAATTTATAACCTAAAGTTAGCTGCCTTGTGAACATGGATAATTGAAAGCCTTCTATAAATACGTTCTTGCTTGTCTTTCTGTGCTGTTATGTGCCGAATGGCAGATGGAAACAGAGATAGGCTTGTGTTCCAGGTGTTCCTGATACTATCATTACTTTGTAAGTGCTCTCAGTCTTTAAGGTCTGATAGGTTAAATGGAACCTGACACTATAAAAAACTCATTCTCTTTGCACTTCCCAGTTTCAGATGGTAAATAAAATCTGTTTTACACAAGATGTATGCGCAGTCATACTTAGTTAGCATTTCTTTGTTTTTATTTTACAGGCTCCACTGCAAAACATGTTTTAGAGAGCACCCATAAATTTGTTCTTTATTGGTTCTCAAGTCTAAATACATCAGCTGGGAAAGCCTGATTAAGATTGAACTACTGTATGGTTTCTATACTCCATTAATGAACACAAAGTTACGTTTGCTGACATTTGTTCTAAAATGCGTGCAATGTAAAGAGATTTAAGAAAGCTCTGAGTATATTCTGTTTATTTTACGGGTCCTGTTTATGATTTAATGCTTTTTATTAATGTGGCAGCTTATGCGGAGGTTCTATAGTCTTGAGAGTTAAAACAGTTTTGATATAGAGCCCAGTATTCACAGTATTCCAAATGGCCTGCAGAGAGGGAGCTGTTGGTGCAGAATCCTCCAGATTGTCAAAACTGCATCAGCGTGCATGTCCTCTCCTCTCTGTACCACGAGACAACTGTCTGTACAGAAATTCTAAAACCTACACATCTAGCAGTATTGTCACAACTGGGGCAGCAAGATAATTGCCGTAAAGGAATACATCAGTAAATGACTGTACTTGTACATTGTTATTAGAACACAAGGACAGTTATAAACGAGAGGAGGCCATTCGGCCTGTATACTGTAGCTTGTCCTTATTTTACAGCTCTCCGTGGCCTCCTTCTCCCTCCTTCTCGAAGGAAACCAAACCCCAAACACTGCTCCCACCGACTCGGCAACCTAGGGACCTCCAGCCCAATTCAGAATCCCAGTTTCTCCTGGACATTAACGCTCCACGGATCACCGACTCCCTTCGCTCCTGCCCAGTTTCTCGCACACAGCTTTTCCCGGCTGTCGGTCTGATCCCCAGCTATCCGTATCGAGCAACACCAGTCCACTCACGGCTCTTCCAGCAGCCAAATCAGCCTGACGTCCTGTGCTTCTTCTGCGGGCCGGTCGCACATCCCATTGACGTAGCCATAGTTGTCTCCGGGGCAGCCCTCCATTATTCTTCTCACTGTTTCACTCTCTCTCACCCTCCTTTTCGCTTCTTCTCTCTTCTTAACGTTTCCCCTTTCCATCATCGGCCTTCCTTCCTCCCCGCCTAAGGTCCCAGCACTCTCCTCCATGTCTTGCCTTTACTCTGCTCCCCACTTGGTCCCTCAGGAGCCCCTCTGGCCCCAGCAGCTTGCTGCCCTCTCAGCGTGGGTCCGACTGTGTAGCTCCTTCCACGTCTGCTCGTCTACTTCCTCTACCCCCGGCACCCCCAGCACCCGTGCCTCGGCGCTACCCGTACGAGCGTCCTGGTCGCGGCCCAGGTAGTGGCGAAGACAGGCCTCCCTCCTCTCCCCTCTGGCACCTAGCGTGGGGCAGTCTGCGCCTTGGCTTTGTCTCCTTCTCCTTCTCCAGGCGAGTTCGACCAGCAAAACTCACAGATTCAAAATCACGCCTCTGCTCCGAGTTAAATTAGGGTTACTGAAGTAGCAACTAAAGCACTGACAGCATGTGCTTCACGCAGTCATTCACTGTATTTATTGGAACATTTGTTTGCTTGTCTCATCAGAAATTATGGGAGGTAAACAACACACTTATCCGTTCTGTCTGCTTCCCGTTGGTGAGTGCTGCACATTCCTATCGAAGAAGCTGGTAAAACTGTGGGAGGTGGCTGTCGTCTGGCATTTTCCCTTCTAGCGGTTGAGAATAAACCCAGAAGTCCTTGTTGTGTTTTAATAAAATCATTTTACTATTAGTTTTATTAACTCTCCTGTTACAAATTCTGTCAGACCTCCTGTTTTCAGTTTAGCACTAATGAAGAAACGGCTAATTCTTTTAACGTGTGTTTAATCTTCAATGAAGCATTGTGTGACTGAATATCCTGATTCAAAGTCTGAGAAGAAACTAATTCAGAAATAAAATAAAAAAACATTGTAAGCATGTCAAGAATGTAGAGCCTAGCAACAGCTTTTAAACTCGTATTTTGGAGATGTTATGTACTATAAAAAAAGCAGTGTCCAGAAATAAAAAATCTTTTTAAAACCTTAAATGCTGTATCCCCTACAGTAACTTCAGTTGCCATAGCAAGTGAAATCCACTGGTGTGGCTTACAGCATGCATAATCAATTGATTCATTGGCTAAGTAAGTTGTTGATTATTTTAAAAATAAACTTACTCCCAGTAATAATATAAATAAAACACACAGGATAGTACTCCTAACTGAGGTGAGATGTTTTCTGCATTAATTCAACACCAAACTTAAATTCAGTTCGGTAGTTTGGTCAGACTTTAATTTCAGTAGTTCAGTGCGACAGAGGGATGAAAGATGTAGAAAGTGTTTGGCATGACTCACCTCGCTGAGGGAGTGGCAGCTGAGCCATGTGGAAAGGCTGCCCAACCAGCCCCCCCCCCCACTATGGCGAGGTCTGAGCTGGGGAGTTTGCTGCAAGGGGGCAGATGGGTAGGCAGGGGTGTACGAGAGGGTTACGTGAAGGGAAGGCCTGGGTACGAGTCTTAAAAAAATGAGGCAGTCGGATGCGTGCGAAATTAGGATCTAACCTTCCCAAATGTCTCTAATAAACTTCATTAAGGCAGAGAAGGGGCATGATTTGTAACGATGGGGCAGTCTAAACCCCAAGAGAAGAGTGATATTTGTATGTGATGTTTATGGAACAAGTAAAAGGTTTATTCCATGCTGAAAAGAGAAGAAAGGAACCATAACGTTTTGGCTTTGGAGCCTTCTTTATAGTTGTATTTGTAGGTAATATTATATTTGTATTTGTACAGTAGGTACGTTGACATGGATGAAATGAGGGTTTTACCTCCTTCTGAGTTTTTGTTTTAAAGCCCATTGAATAAATACAGAACCTGAAGGCTGCAGTATCAAAAAGGAAGTAAAACTTTGAAAGGCCATTCATAATGCAATAGTCTGGGCTCCTTAGTTTCAGATGCTGTTGGTTAACGAAGGTCTGTGTAAGATTCTTAATGGGAATTGAAGGGACCTTGATGTCACCATTAAAGTTTCTATTGATTTATTCACTGGCACGAAAAACAGAGAGATTAAATCACTCTGCTTGTCTCACAGACTCATGGAAAATGTCTTTTTTCTTCCTTTCCAAACTCAGGTAATTGAGAGTTAATCATTGTTCAGCAGCCGCTCTTAATTGGGAGACAACAACAAATCCATTTCCATGATACATTGTGGGAGTTTTTGTTTTTGCATGGATATTTCCCTTCAGTCGATTAGAATTCAGTTTAACGTTGAGAATGGAACAAAGTTAAGCTGTGCACAGGGCACCTGTGGAATATTTCCCAAAAAAACTGTGGGAGTGTTAACAATTCACACGTTTAAATACTGCAAGAGTTTGGAGACTCTCACAATGCCATCTCCTCCCTGTTCTGTTTAGCTTGATTTATGGGGTACTGATCTATTACCATAGTAGCCTAATATTAACATTTGTATAACCTTTTTTTTCATCTTTAATATTTCTGACCACTTTCACTTCTTTTCAGTTTTTGTTAAGTATTGTCTTCTCCATGTAAAAAAAATGTGGCAGTGCTTTAGAAACTAGAGCTTCAGAGCAGACCGTCAACAGACATGGTGATGGCAGAGTTTGTCACACGAGGGATCAGCTGCCATCTTTGTGGCTCAGCTATACACCAGCTCAGCAATACAGAGTTGATGCAAGCCATATTAATCTGGTATAAGGATTGTTTTCGTCTCATAGGTAACATTACTTGTATGATAAAACAGGACATTTGAAAACTGTTTTAGACAGGACAATTAATTCAGAGACACATAGTTGGAATTTCATTTTCTGACTTTTGTGGTACATTTGGTCCTTATGGTCCATCAACACTTAATTACAGTTATGAAAAATGCCAAGTGTTGTAAACTCTGAACTTCTGAGTTACAGCTTTTAAATAGAATAAGTATTCTGATAACTACAGCATTGTCGTTTTACCTTGTTATTATAATATGAGAAGTACTGTATGAAAAAGTGATCTGTGACTTCAGAAGTCGACTAGTAGATAGCACATTGGCAAAAAAATGAGTACAATCTGATTATATTTTTTATAGCTCCAAACTGACATTCCTGTTGCCATGGCGTTTTGATTCACACTGTGATATAATGTGACTATCACTGTGCTTCATGTCTCAGCTGGCATTTTAGTTTTTTTGCCAGCTTTGAAGGAAGGCATTCCTTTTTTATTTAGATAGAATTAGAATAGCATTTAGAAATAAGTGCCTTGAAAGATTTTTCATCTGAAATGTCTTTCTGTTCTACTCAAATAAGACCAGCCCCTTTAAAAAAATGTTTACTTAGTGTCCTTCATGTCAAAGAATACGTATCTAATTTTATTGTAAAGCCATATATAACGGAGTTGATAAATTTCTGAGTTGTATTTGAATTTTTATTGTCTTCCAGTGTGTTGTACAGAAATGTTATGATTTTTTTAATGAAATGTTCCCATCCCACTTGATTAAGCCAGATGATTTGACCTTTGTGGATGTCTTTATGTGTTGGAGAGATTACTTTATTCAAGGCCAGGATGCACTGAGTGACCAGTTGACTGACTGGTGGAGGAAACTCAGTATTAGTGGTTCGAGTGGCCAGACGACAGAGCAGCAGCTCTTATTGAGAGGGTATATCAGGATATCAAACAGCATGAAAAAAACGTCTTCCTCTCTCTGTAGCGCTGGAGGAAGACTTGCCATATGCCGACGAAGAGGAAGGAGAGCAGTTTGCGTTTGACGACAGTGGGGACGAAGTTCCTGAAGCTGACAGACAGCCTCCTGTTCCCCCTGTGCCTGATTACGAGAACCAGTTCGATGCTCAAGATCCCCAGGCCTTTCAGCATGGTCCTTCAGAAGGGCAACCACTTAGTAGAAGACACAGCAGCCCTGGAGGTAATGTGTCCGAAGTCTCTCATCCAAAGAAAGACCCACATTCCCAAGGTGGCTTCCCATGTTGCCACATTTAATTTTACAGTTTTTAAGGAAAAACAAACTTCACCTGGTGCTAATCTAGTACTGTAATTCTAGTGCTTAAAGTGATTTTTTTTCCTTGAGTGCCCTTAAATGTTAGTGCCTTCCATAATATCAGTGAATCTAAAAATATTTTTAAGTTTCTGTATCCTTCATTATGCATGCACTTTTGTGTTCTTAAGTCATCATGTACTGTACATTACATAGACACTGTATTTGGGTATATAAAGTAGTATCACCTGGGTCTTGACACAACACAGTGCTTTCTGGTTGCATGGAATCTTTTTGCCATTTCCCCTTCTGAGGTCTAATTGATTTGATCTTGATTTATTTGTTTTGTTTGTAACCCTGTTAGTAGCCAGACTATTACCCTGTATGTCCTCTCAACTAAAGTCTTTTTGAAGTCTCGAGATACATTAACTTTGTGTTGTGCAGGCTTCATGACTTTTCTTGCTGCCAGGACCTCATGTCAGGTTGTCTGATGAATCTAACTGGGCTTGCCCAGATCACAATTAAGTCATTTAAAAAAAACCAACAACAACATTTGGTCTTAAAGGGGATCCTGCAATGCTATTTTTATATTTCAGGGTTAGAAAGAATCAGCATTGATGAGTGAATTTCAAACCACAATAAAAGTAAAATGAGCACAGTAACTTGTAAAATACATCACAAAATAGACAAAATTTCCAGGTATGGGCAGTGCCATGTTCTGCGATTCAGAATGAGGCAACATAAACTTCTGGTGACGTGTTCTGGCCCAATGACATTGTAAACAAGCAGCCTCTTTTAATCCAAGAGAAATATTGCGTTTGATTTTGTGATAGTTTTGCAGACAAATACTACTTACTTATTAACTCTGCATGCAGATCACGTTGGAACATTTCTGCAGTGAATTGTCTGATGCACAGCCTGTATTTATACACTCGTCCATCCCATACCATTATTCATGACAGAGACTAGTGAACAGGAAGGGGCCACTTTGCTTCGAATGCGAGCTGCGTCAACGTGGCGACTTAGAGTACTTTAACAAAGTTCACGGTTTTGTGCTTAATTTGAAGTTTGTAATTTGTTCTTATAACATCAATGTATTTTGTTACCAAGATTCAATAACCGGTCTGAGAAATGGAGACTGCAGTTCCCCTTTAAAAAGGCAGGTTGAGGGTGAGGTTACGTGCTGCTCCATTTTTGTGTGAGACAAATGTCCTGTTTTCGTTTTCCCAGAGCAAGATGGTTCCAGTGAAGAACGTATGCCTCCTTCTGCGGCCCCCAGGACCATCTCTAGGTCTGGGAGGGCAAACCCCTACTCTGTCATCGACATCAGCCCCCTCCAGCAACAGCCTTGCTCTCCAGACACAGAGGCAGGTGGCCCAGAGGACTCTGGGAGCCAACGAGTTCCTAGTGGTTATGCGGTGCCTGTGCCCTGTGGATATGCTGTGCCCTCAAATGTTCCTCTGATCAAGCCAGCTTACTCCACTCCGGTCATCATTCGCCATCTTTCCGTTGATGAGGAAGGTAAATCCCTATTATCGGGATCACAGAATTGCTCGTGAAGTGTGCCTTCATCTTTATCTTTACTGTGGCGGAGTGGTGATTGCGCTCTGGCTCTGGTGCTGTATTTGCTGTTTCTTTCCTGTGAACCTTTTTTAGAAAGATTTACTAAAAGGAAGTGGAGACTATATTTAGTCCCCTTCAAACCTCTGGTTTTGCTGAGCTGTGCTTTTCCTTCTGTAATTTTAGTGAAGAGTTCCACGACTGGGTTAGTGTCGTGAAAATCACAGTGCAATTATGGTGAGACACTAGATGGCTAAGATGACCATGAATTGAATGTCTGAGGTTGAATGCCATCAATTATAAAGAATGTTCTGTATTTAATGTGTGTTTGTATCATTCTGTAGACAGAACTATATCCTTTGCCAGCTTACTACACCCCTCTCCATGTGAAAACGTTACAGATAAGCAATATATTAAGGAACAAAGGCAGAAACTATCAGCTGAAATCATGAAATTCCACAAAATGAATAATAATAATACAATTCCTTACATTTATATAGCGCTTTTCTGGGCAGTCCACTCAAAGTGCTTTACAGGTAATGGGGACTCCCCTCTACCACCACCAATGTGCAGCATCCACCTGGATGATGCAGCGGTAGCCATAGTGCGCCAGAACACTCACCACACACCAGCTATCAGTGGGGAGGAGAGCAGAGTGATAAAGCCAATTCATAGATGGGGATTACTAGGAGGACATGATTGGTAAAGGCCAGGAGCAAATTTGGCCAGGACACCGGGGTTACACCACTACTCTTTTTGATAAACGCCCTGGGATTTTTAATGACCACAGAGAGTCAGAACCTCAGTTTCTCGGTACGCCTCATCTGACGGATAGCACCTTTTTACAGTATAGTGTTCCCATCACTATACTGGGGCATTAGTACCCCCTACTGGCCCCACAAACACCACATGCTCTATAGTCTGGAGAGCCAAGGATTCGAACCTGGACTCTCACCAACCGTAGACAGACACCCTACAAGACGAGCCATGGTGCCACCAAGATTCAACCCATCTAGCCTGTTTGGTAGCTAGTTGATCCAAGGATCTCTTTCAGCTATTACTGGAAAAATTCAGGTTATTGGTTTCAACAACATGGCGGGATTAGCTTGTTCCACAACCCACAGCCCTTTGGGTAAGGAAGTGCCTCCTCTTCTCAGTTTTAAATGCCCTTCCACATAATATGGAATAACTTTCACAATATCAAGTAAATTAAGACCAATAAATTCAGAAAAGGCGGGACAGCTGCTTGCTGGTAAAATACATTTGACAGACTTCAGATATGTAGCTTCAAGGGTGGTAAAAAATGTGGCTGAGTTCTGTGCTCACTTGTTAAGTGAAGCGAGTGAGTTGAGCTGTCAGGGCCATGAGAGGAAATCAACAGTGTGTTTGGCTTGAGTTCTCCTGGGAACCGTGACAGGGTGCTGACTGACAGGAAAGGGGAGGCCAAGTGAATGCATTTAGATCTGGATTGGCGAAGCACATGACAGTAGGGCCTGAAAAATTCCAGCCATGGCACTGATAAAGACACATTCGACAAATTTGTATACATTACGCAAATTATAGATGCTTTTTTTTAGTTGATGTATTTGGATTGTTTGACTTTTTGAGTCAAAATTTTGAAATTTTGAGTACTAGTCCTCTCTGCATGAGATATTTTGCAAACCATACGCTTTAAAATACTTTAGTCATGTTTTGCTTTATTTATGTGGTAGCTCGTTATTGAAACAAACTAATTGATGCAAAATGAAACAGTGCTCCAACTAGCTCATAAGATAACCTATGTATGTACACTATTATCAGCAGCTTTCTTGGTGTATGTAATACTGAGGCTGAGCAACGGACCACACTTTTGCAGCACAAAGGAAAACAGTTTTGACTAAGAGTATCACAACTCCCTCTTGTGGATACTTTACACCAAGCATGTTTTGATAGTTCTGTCCCCTGTCAATTTGCTGATTTTCTTTTTTCTTGCTGTGTTTGGCATAAAAAAATGCATTTCTAATTATGCCTTTTCTACTTTGTCTCGATGCTAAACAGTTGATTGATTTTTGTATTGATCCAGTGTTGTGAGCTGCACTGTTTTTTCTTCTTTCTCCAGTAACTGTCCTTGGAACCAGCAACACTCTGTCCGCAGACAGGTACAGTATGTCATATTGATTACTGCAGTTAAGTTCTCATTGTATAGTGCCGAGAAAACGTTAGTGAACTTTTAGGATTTCACATATTTGTAGGATTAGGATTTCACATATTTGTTGTTAGATCTAATAATAGATAAAGTCAACGTGATGAAAAAAATGACACAAAACATGCTACTCTTTAAAAATGTGTACGAACTCAAAATATGCAAAGATTCAATATCCATGTATCACAAAGTATGTGAACCTTTAGATTCAATAACTGGTGGCAGCCACTTGAGCAGCAATGACTGAAAAATAACATTTCCTGTAACCATTGATCAGTCTTTCACATCACTTTTGTACATTCTTTTGTACATCTGTATGTTTAGTATCACAGTCTTTCTGCAAAACCCACTTTCAGTGTAACTTGAGGTCACAAATGGATGACCTGACATCGACCTCTAGAGTCATGCAGAATTCATGTTGTATCAATGATGGCAAGACATCCAGGTTATTCTATTGATTTTTGCTAAAGAGTCCTACTTTTGACTCATCGGTCCAGGAAACATTGTTCCTAAAGGCAAACATCAGATGGGCATGGAATTTATTGCTATAAACCCTATTGTATATTTATATAAAGACTGGTTCTGATTCAAGAAACTCTCGTAGTAAAATGAAATTTCCATATTTATCTTTGGATAAAATATTTATTATAATACCCAAATATTTTTGGGGTACTGTAAGGATAGGTGTCTCTGTTGTGCTAACTCTGTAAGTAAAATTGCTGTTAGCAATCAGAACTATTACCATTTCAATTAAGACATTTGGTGTTAATATGTCTTTTGTGGTTTACTTTTGCGTTTATGATCGTAAACTGTGTATTGTATTTGAACTTTTGAGGAAATTAAGCATTTGTCCAAATTTTCTCCCATTCTGGATTGGAGAAATAATTTGTTGACTATCATATTTTTCACAGCAGGATGTACAGTAATGTAGATGATTTATTAATTTATAGTATGTTTTTTTATTAACATGTTACAATTCTTAATAAAATCTAAAGTGTTTTTAGTGAAGATCACCCAGTCATTAAGGAAGAAGATGCTTTATCAAGATGGGTTGCTGACCCAGCAAACACTGCTTGGATGGAAAGTAGGTTTTCCTAATTATACCTAAGTTCTTCTTTGTAGCTCTAATTATCTTTCACACTTCTGTTGGATCATTTCTTGAATATTTATGTCAGAATAATTCAAATATTTAAAGCAAGGCCATGCACTTTCCTCGTACTGAAATATGCTAAATGTAACAGTTATACTTTGGTGTCGTTGCTTTCATCTCTAGGTTGTAAGTTCATGTGTAAGTTGTAAGTTTTTGCTTAATTCATGAAAATGCTGCTATTGATGCAAGTTTTTTTTTCAGTTCATCCACTCATACATTTCTGGTAAAAGTTCCAGTAAGCAGGGTTACTTTCCACTTAATTAGATTTTATTTTGCAATCACTTCCTCTTTCATTTTTACTGCATTGTGGCATGACATTCTTTTTTCATTTACAACAGAGGCTGTCATCCGCCAGTACTGTCAATTGCAGGTTTTCAGAATCTCGTTTTATATCTAGATCCCGATGAAGTGATTTATGATGATGTGCCCAGGGAAAACTCAGACTCCACCACAGGTAAAGTATGTCTACTTCTATGACAGATGAGAGACCTGTGTCCCTGACAGGTTCTGCCTTCCTAAATATTTTGATTTGTTCTGTTTTTGAACCGCCTTTTGTATTGAAGCGCTTGTTTCCTCGCGTGCGTGGGTTGTTAACGAAATCTGATCTTACCTCTCTGCACGTTTCGCCAGACCCGGATGAAATGATCTACGATGATGTGGAACGGGGAGAGGAGGGAGGGAGCAGCTCTCTGGACAACGGCTGGAGCTCCAGCGAATTCGAGAGCTACGATGAGCAGAGCGACACCGAGGGCAGGACGGAGAATGGCCTTCCGGACTCCTTCCTCAGAGGAAAATCCCCCAGGAGCAAAACGCACGTGTGTAACTTCCGTTTGGTTTTCAACTCCAGCCTTCAATCCAGCAGTCAGTGGCTGGACCATCAGGATACGCTGGGAATCACTGTTTTACTGCACTGGATTGCGGGAAAGGGATGATTTAAATTCTGAGACAGTGTTGTCCACCAAATCTAATAGTTTAAGTAAAGAATTTAAACATACATAAGTAGGCCATATTAAGCCTTGCGTTTAGTACCTTTAAAAACAATTTCAAAAATTACATTTTCTTTTTCTGTTTTAAATTGGATATACGTGCTGCAAAGGAAAAATACATATTCAGGAAAATGTAACAAGACATGTTTTTCTTTTGGATTTCTTGAACAAGGAATTCATGACAAATTCCTGCTTTCAGACATAGTTTTTTTTCTGTGTAATGTACAAAAGAAAGGTAAGAAACATTGAGCAAGAGGATAAGATAATGGATAAAAGAAACATAGAAGAGGTATTATTGAAAAATGAAGTTTGGCATATATTATTCATCATTACATATTGAGTTACTCATTGTCCTTATGTAAGATACGTGATGCTGATACAAGTGTAACAGCTCTGTATTTTGGCATTGCAAACGTAACCTCATATATTACGATCGTTTTTAAACATTTTACACAATCTGCACATTTGATGTGCTTCTTTTATGTTCTCTTCTATCCTCTTGTGAAAGAAAAAAAACTCCTTTCATATAATATTTGTGCCATTAAATTTGATCCTTTTTGCGTAATTACTATGTTTCCTCAGCCTTTTTCAGAATGCTGTGAACCAAGGCCCTGTTTAAAATTGACCAGCAGTTAATGGGCTAATGGCTATGATATTCTCAAGATGACTTTCACAGAAGTGGCTTGACTGGCACTTGACTGGAGGTTTCAAACTGAATTATACAAATTAGATAGTTGTTCAGATTCGTGAGATATTTTCACAGTAAATTGTTTAGATTTTGTGCTCAGCACCATAAAGTTCAGTCAAAGGAACAAATCAGTTTTCCACAACATGCTAGTGTTAAAGTAAAATAGATTGCACTCAGAATGCTGTGTGGGCGTCTGATATTATTACTGTATTGCTTCAGGTCTAAAACATTGTGTTATCTGAGATATAAATTATTTTACATGTTTCTTGATGTTACAACAAAAAGCCATCCTTGAGAGTGACAACAAATACAGGTATAAGTTGATTCTCTATCTGTTGATTCACAAATATGCTGCTGTTATAATCGTAGATTATAACCAAGATTCCCATTACCCAAAGCTTTGCAAATACATTGCTCTGACTATCAAGTCACTAGGCACCATTTGGTGCAGATGACATAAATTCCTAGTTCTACTTTGTTACATTTAAAAACATAGTGTTTTACCTTTATTTAATACTCTTTGTATATTACTATACAATAGCATACCACAAATATGCAATGTACAGTGCATAGGATAAGGTTTCAGAAAGTTTTTTTTTATAGTGTAAGTCTTTTTAATATTGTGCTTAACTTTCACAAAGAGGGTATTAAAATAAAAGCAATAAGAGATGAGACAAGCAATTGCCAAGCTCCAGAAACTCATATCACTAGTGTCCAACACTATACAGCGGAGCTCGAAAAACAGTTAGCTATTTTCTTTACTTTTGTACATGGTAACTCTTTTAAAGGAAAAAAATATAGAGTATATACAGTACCAAAATACTTTATAGGAATCAGAAATAACCTTGTGCCAGAAGCTGTTTCAGAATTCCCCTCATGTGGGTTTGCTGTTGCACGGTGGAATTAAAACAGTGGGTCTCGACAGCATTATAATAATGCTCAGAAATAATACAAACAAAGGAGATTATTTCTGAATCAAAGACCCGAATGCAGCAAAACAATAGAAATTAGGATATTGGGTGAATTATGGATTCAATAAGCTTAATTAACCAAGACCTCAGTAGGAACAAAAGCCAGAAGGCTCAGGACCAGAACAGGAAACAGTGTTCTAAGACATTCTTATATTGTGAAAGGGAAGAGCTGTTTTTTTTAACACTTGTAATAAATACATTAACCCGGTGTCTGCTGTACTTCAGGCTTTACAAGTTGTTGTTATTGTAGTCCTTGTCTGCAGTGAAACACATCTCACTTACCCTGGAAATTCTGACTGCAAGGAATGGGGTTAAAAATCTGTGCTGAATTTCCCCATCGAGCATTATAGGTATTCTGCCAGGAAAGCCCTGGGTTTATCCTTCTGAAGGCTTCTTCAAAGAAATCTTCTGTTCTTCTTTGAAGGGTTGTTCTTTTTGAGGGGCGGGGGGGGGGGGGTTGGGTGCTTCTCTGGCTTTGCATCTTCAAAGCGCAAGTGCTAACGCTTCCCTTACTTTCGTTCAGCTTTCTCAAGATCTGACTCGCTTGAAAGAACACTATGAGAAAAAGATGAAAGATCTAATGGCAAACACAGTGGGGACAGTAGAGCTTCAGCAGATTAAGCAGAAGCACGAACGGAAGGTAAATTGAACGGTAAACACGGACTCCCACTGGGTAGAAGAGAGGTTGTCGGAAGTCAGGTTTATTTACAAACATTGGTGTATCAGCAAAGCTTAAGGACTTAAATCATTAAACCACATGCTGTCAATATTTATTATTGCTACAAGTACATTTGTAGATAATTGACATGGAATGACCCCTTAGAAGCAATACCACTGTTGTCATGTTACTGTATGTGTTTAGCTTTAGATTTTAGGATGATAGAAATCAAGGGTGCTCCCTGTATTCAATACATAACAATAGAAAGAATTTTCCTTATAGGTTCCAGGTTCTCTATAAAAACCCTTCCAAGAATGTTATTTGGAATATAAGCTTTGTACCATATCTGGCAATAATTGATGCCCTACCATGAGAAATTGAACCCCACTTCCTTTATTTTAACAGTCTGTGACAGAACCACAATAAAACCAACTACACTGTACTATGCATTTCTGGTACTGGATGAAGGAAAGGATGATGTCCTTTGGTGTCACCCATTCTTGAACATCTGGGTTCACTGATTTAAAAAAAAATCTGTATCATCGGCAAAGTCAGTTTGCCTGGTACCCAGCTTTCAGGCCATGTGTTCTGTGGCATTCAGGGAAGAGACCGCTGATGGCCCAGGCAGCGTTGTTATTCCTGCAAGAGCCCCACCTAACATTATACTGGAAAAGTGGTTTGTACCAAGGAGCACATCCACAGAGTGTACTCCAGAGCCACTTGCTCCAAAGGAGGTGAAATGGGCAGCAGCTTCTGATGCCACTGAGTCCCGACATGATCGCCACTGCACTTGTCCAGGAGCACATGAATGAGCCCCTCCAAAGACCAGACTCAAGATCTACTGGACAGAAACTGTATCGGCAACAAGTAAAGGTTAATTCCGTGTTGAAAAATAGAAAGGAGAAACACAACATTTCAGCTGGTGGGAAAGGAGGCTTGGTAGCTAAAAACTTGTGCTTTTCCTTTCTGTTTTTCCCATTACATATTCTTTTGCATCAAATTCACTCTGATGCAGCTGCCCATTTAAACCTCTGTATCAATCTGTGATGTACAGTAGAGTCTGCTTGTTCCAATGCCTTATATACCTTATACTGTAGTTCATGCATGATATAATATCAAAGGACATGCTACTAGATATTATCATGTACTGTATGTTTGTATCACAGACTCTTAAAAATAAAGGTTGTTCAGAATCAGGGATGTTCATTACTTTTATACAGTGATTAGTATAAAACAGTCCCTACTCCCCACTCATTAACCTACCAGCTTCTGTGTATTGAAAGCGTTGCACTCTTATTAATCTGTTTTTTGCCAGACTCCTTTAATTGCTGATTTTTTAAAACAGCCTGATCGGTAGTCTAAATTTCCATGAAGCATCAGTATGATCTTCCTTTTTTAGTTTCTTTAGCTACACTATCATACAAAATACAGCAACTGTTCCTCCTTTGGGCAATGTTAAATATTCTGCATGCAATATTTAATCAAAGTTTGTCAGAAGATGCGTCAGGAGATGCATTTTGTTACATCTTGCTGTATTTTTGGGTGCCAAGTGCATGGAATTCAAATCCCATCAAAGAGCTTTTTCTGCTTCGACTTGCTGGAAGATTTGCACTTCATCTCACAGTGACTCACACGTTACAGACTCTGCATGGATCTGTAAAAAAGTGTGGTATGCTTTTAAAAAAAAAAAATACTAGGGTCATGCTCATACCAGTCCCCTTGTTCAACTCATGTGTTTCAACACAATGTTTTTTTAAAGAACTCAAAATGCTTGAGTTTTTAAAGTCTAATGCAGATGTCTTTTGTTTTCATTTGAGGTTTTAGGAAAGCACCGAGAGTCAATTTGTTGTATCGGATTTGTCCTCCATATTGTTGTTACAAAGCATGTGCAGTAAAGTACGATGAGGCCTGGTTTTTACAGACGGATCTCACTTTGCCTTGCACTGTAATAATTCAGTTTAATGCTAGGACTAATCGTGAAATTTCATATGTCAGTAGTGTTGAGGTCCATTTTTAATATTTAAAACTGTACTGTATTGTATATACTGTACTGTACTACTAAAGCAAATCAATATCTGAATGTAAGGATTTGACTCTTAATCTACAGGACCTTTGGAAACAGAAAATCGTTGAATATTTTCCCTAAATTTTCATGAATGTGGATATTTCCAAAAAAACTGACTGAGTATTTTTTGGAGTGAATTGGAATGATGTTTAGATAACTAGACCTCTCTTACTGTTCGTTAACTTTAGTGTACTATAGATCACATGAAATGACATTGTCTTGAATAAACATTATATTAATTATTCCAATAAAGTAACACAGTAGTTAATTATTCAAATTATGCTTGTTCATTTTGTTTTCAACTGTGTATAGAAGTTGCCGTTTAATTACAGCTCTGTGCAGTATTATTGTATTATGAGTATTATATAATCTCATTTTGAAACTATAATAAACAAAAGATTAAGATGTGTAACCAGAAAGTGAGGTGGTGTTTGATAGTGAAGAATTTCTTGCTAAAAGTATTTAAACATATTTTTATTTGACCACCCACAAGAAACTGACACAACTGACAAATATTGATCCAATAGAGAAATCTTTCCATGTAATTATTAAGATGCAGAAGAACATTATGTAATGTGTTATAGATTTCACAGAGTATCATTGTGAAAAGGTGCATACGGTTTCGCTGTAGTTAAGAAATATCTAAAATGACAACATTTCTGTAGTTCATGATGTCTTTTACCATTTTAACGCAGCAATGTGTTTTTTAAACAATAAGTTAGTCTTGTTGTTGTGGAACAGGTCATATTTTTACTAAGCTAATAGTCGTCAAATGTTATTAAAGGTGCAGAAGTTGATGAAGGCAGCAAAAGAAGGTACCAAAGATGGACTAGAGAAAACCAAAGCAGCAGTGAAGAAGGGGCGCTCATTCATAAAAAACAAGTCCTTTTATCAAGGTAAAAAAGAGATGGCTTCCCAAGCCTTTCTGGGCTGCTCTCTCATATATCTTTTATTTCACAAGTAGACAAACCATGGACCTGTGCTGTGCATAGGAAAAATATTTTGTGGAAATATGTTTTCAGAACCCACCCCTAGAATACTCAATGTAGCTAAACAGTGGGTTGCCTGTATGTGTAAGTACTTATGTGCTTATATTTTTAGTATCTAACTTATATTATTGAATTAAGAAAAAGCATTAAAACCAGGGGATTTCTATGATAGTTTTCACTAAGTCATGTTAAAACATAATTTTTTTGTGCAGAAGCATATTTGAGCCTTTCAGTTTCCTATTTTCTTTCTTTTCTTAGGTCTAGAAATACTTAAACTTTTAAGTTTAAGTTTAAAGCTTGTTTTTTTTCTTGTGCCTCTTGAACCAGAAACCAGCATGAAACCAGTTCACGTCATTTGAGCACTGAATGTCAATAAGAAGTAGTTAAATAGTGTAAGGTGATGTTTTTCACTGATGTTGTACAACTTTGTGAATTTACACCTGGCCAAAATCTGTGAAGTTAATTTATTCCTGGTGTTGAGCTTGGTCCCCCTAATTAACCTTTCAGATCGAAGGTTTGGCGATCTTGAAGAGGAGACCAGTATGTTTATTGAAGTGGAGTGTCTCAATGCGGAGCCTGTGATGAATCCCATGCCGGAGGGACTCACACAACAACAGGTGGGTAATGAATTTACGTCATAGAGTGAGTTCAAAGGCATTCAGACCCTTCCAGTTGTTTCCCATTTTGCAAAATTACAATATGATGCATACACATACAATTTAAACTAAAAACCTCAATACGTCAACCAAAGGATAACATTAATTACAGTAAATGCTGGCCAAACCAATAGTGCCAATAGAGAAAAAAATGAAATATGTTGTTTTCATAAGTATTCATACCTATGAACTCAATATTAAGCAGATGTGCCTTTGGCAGCAATCATAGTCACAAGTCTTCAGTAAGTCTCCACCAGCTTTGCACACCAGTTTGGTGTATTTTTTCCCCCATTCCTTTTATCTGATTTGCTCAAGCTCTTCCAGGTAGCCGGGAGATTGTTGTTGGACAACAGTTTTCAAGTCTTTTTACAGATTCTCAGTGTGATTATCGGGAAAGTTAGGACTTTGACTGGGCACCTCACAAACATTCATTTTCTTCACAAAGATTCTTAAGTCACTCAGCTGTGGCTCTGGTCTTGTTCTTTGGATCATTGTTCTTTTGAAAGACATTTTAATTGCCCCATTTTTCATTTTTAGAAGCCTGAAGCAGGCTCTCCTCTAGTGTTTGCCTGTATTTTGCTCTGTACAGTTTTTCAACAGTCCTGACAAGCTTTCCAGTCCCTGACCTGAAATAGGAGTAGCATCCCTGTAGCACCTCAGAAAAAATATGCTGGCCTTGAAAAAATTCTAAAATAGAAATTGTTTGGAAATGTATCTAAAAGGAGTCATTTTTTATTGTTTTCAACAGGTTATTAGAAGGTACATACTAGAATCTATATTGGAAAGTGAGAAGAACTACTTGGATGCTTTGAAGCGCATTTTAGAGGTATAGTGAGCTGTTGCTTTCTTGTTTTCTTACATAAATATTTTATACAAATATCACATAATGAAACTTAATCCAGAGTATTGGAAGATAAGTATTATCTGAAGTTGTCATATAATTTCATCATGTTATTTACTTACACACTGCACAATGTCCTGCTTTCCTTTAAAAAATTGCAGGTGACATACTTATTTAATGTGCATGGAAAACACTTATTTTGAATGAGTGATCCATTTGTTGGTGTATCACCTACAGTACATTTGTGTTTCAGTGAAAAACATAAGCTTTGTTTTTTGTTTCCCCATCAGCAATATGAAAAACCTCTGTCAGAAATGGAACCAAAACTCATAAGTGACAGAAAGCTGAAGATGATTTTCTACCGGATAAGAGAGATTCTTCAGTGTCATTCTTTGTTCCAGATTGCTTTAGCCAGCCGTGTGGCTGAGTGGGACACGTCTGAGATGATTGGAGATGTATTTGTGGCCTCAGTAAGTTCCAAAAATAATCCAGAGTGATAAAAGAATAAACAGTAAAGCAAAGTCTTGATCAGCTTAAAGAGGCAAGACTGCTCCCTAAGACTTAAGGAGTTTCTCATGCGGTGCCATTAATAATGCTAAGATTTGAAGACAGCTGTGTAGCTGTCGATCATGTTCTCAACTTTGAAAGTCTTTACAGTCCAACAACAGGTTCTCTACCAGTAAAGCTTACTTGTTCCAGAACTGACACTCTGGAAATCTCTGTCCAGGGACTTAATTTATGTTTATGCATCTGTATTCTGTTTTCTCATTGCTGATATTTTTTGTTATACTGTATGCTGGGACAAGGATGTCTTGCTAAGAAAGAAGGTTAGTGCACATAGAGGAGGTGTTCATTACTGGTACTGACAAATTGACAAGTACGCAGAGGTTAGTTCCACGGCAGAGTATAAATAGACGAAAGTGTCATGTTTCAGGTGTGGGATTTTTTAAGGCCTTTTTTTTCTTCTTTCTTTTTACCTTTCAATGTGGAATTAACCCCTGCATGTTCCTGTTCACACAGTGATGCAGCCAGCTCCCCTCTCTTGCCTCTGCAGAGTGTGTAGTGTTGCCTTCTTTGCTCTCAGTGTGGTATGGTTTGAAACTATTCATACAAATTGATGATTTTTCTCTCTTAAGTGGGGAGATACTTGCCGGTTCGTATCCCACGGCCGGCAGAGGGATCCTACTCCGTTGGGCCCCTGAGCAAGGCCCTTAACCCCAGCTGCTCCATGGGTGCCTTGTAAATGGCTGACCCTGTGCTCTGGCCCCAAGCTTATCTCCCTGTCTGTGTGTGTCATGGAGAGCAAGTTGGGGTATGCGAAAAGACAAATTCCTAATACAAGAAATTGTATTCGGCCAATAAAGTGATCTTATCTTATACTTCCCTCATCAATGTTTTTCGACTGATGTTTTCCAGTTGTCATGACATTGCCATAACATTCTCATTGCTCACTCGTCACTTGTTCTATTTTCCTAAGTTTTCCAAATCTATGGTATTGGATGCATACAGCGAGTATGTGAATAATTGCAGCACAGCCATGGGAGTTGTGAAGAAAATGTGTGCGTCAAAGCCTGCTTTCCTTGAATTTCTTAAAGTAAGTTGAGTAAGGCATTTGGGCCTTCTTTGGTTTTCTTTACAACAGACTGATTTAATTATTAACACTATTCAACAGCAGAGTAAATGAATTATTTTAGGTGAATTTATGACTTGGAGTTTTAAGGCAATGTCCATCATTTTAGAAGTCATATGTATTCTTTAGACTGCAGTGCTTAAGAATATGTTCAATGGACTTTGGTGTGTATACTGTAGTGTACAGCTGAGACTTTTGTATGTCGAGCTTTTGAAAATTGCCTGCTGTAAGTATATTTGTACACTTTCAATTTGTTTCATGATGTTTGACCAGCTGGTTTGATAAAGGCACACCTTTTCCTTGGCTGTTATTCAACCCTTGTTAAACCTTGTCATGTTCCTTAGCACTGCCAGGAGAGCAGCAGTGATCGCGTAACTTTGTATGGGCTGATGATGAAGCCGATTCAGCGTTTCCCACAGTTTATTCTGCTGCTGCAGGTAAAAAAAACAGTCATTTGAAATTGTGAGAAAATGAATTGTTTGGATAATTTTGAAACACGACCCTTATTGACTGTTAAACAGATGATGCTGTGCAATGTTCATATAACAAACAAACGTCAATTTTCAGTATCCTAGAATAACCATTGTAATAGGAAACTTTAAAAATGTCAAACAATATTTCCACAGACATTATGTATCTGAGCACACCATATATCATTAATATAAGCATTTAAGTTTAGCTGCCTTGTGGTATTCTTTGTCACTAATCTAAAATGTTTTATAATGACAGACACCCACTGTGATCGTATTTTGTGTTTTTACAACTAGTTTTTGTTTTAGATAGCATTTTACTTTTTTAGTCAGAATTTCAGTGTGCTGTATCATTCTCGTGAAGCAACGGATTTAAAAGGCCGTTGTCTCATACTTAGAGGATTGTCATGGTCTGACAGAAATAAGTTCATCCTGGGTCAATTAGAATCAACGGACTCTTCAGCTATCTGCTTTTTGTCTCTTACAATAGCATTTTGGGGACATTTGAGGTTTAGGGCTCTCTAATTGTAGTGTACATGAAAGACAAGAAATCCAGAGTTGCTGTCAGGAGGGACTGACAGTAAATAGCTAATTCTGATCAGTTAGTAACCATGGAAAAGACAGAGACACTGCAGTACATTATTTCTTCATCTGCAGTCTGGCTTTTCTTAAAAGAGGGTTAGTCACAAATATGAAATGTCGGATTATAATTTTTGCCCAGTTGTAGTTAAAATTCACTTTTCAAAAAGTCATAAAAAAAATGTCTGAAAATGCAGTTTTCCAGCTTAACATGCTATATTTTGAAACTTGCATAATTGTACTGTAGCTTTCATGCAACCCACAAGAGTGGCACTGCAGGAATTCCAAGTACTGAACAGACTTTTTGTGGAAGTTATTATTTCTTTTCCTTGTGGTCCTCTCCAAAATATCATGTTGAATTATTACCCAGTGGTTCCAGGACCTTGCAAGAATATTCAGATCTTTTCTATTGCAGCCTATTTTGTGAAATTACAAAAGTACAAAAATGATGCATACACATAAGTATTCAGATCTGTGACTTCAATTTCTGACAAAGCACCGAAGGCAACAATTATGAGCTACAAGTACCCTTGTAGTATAGTATGTTTGGGTCAGTCTCTTTGAACACCTCTACAATCTTTGCACGCCAGCTTAGTGTGATTTTTCCCCATTCTTTTTGGTAGATTTCCTAAGATCTCTCATGTTCCTGGGAATCAATTATGTACAGCAGTTTTCTTGTTTTTCCATAGATTTCCAATAGGATTCATAAGGCTTGCCAACACCATGATTGACTGTAGGGCTGGTATTGACTGAGTGATGCACTGTGTTGGATCAGGTGTAACACTTTCCATTTATACCAAAATAATCAAATTTTCACTTGTCTGACCACAAAACCTTTTGCCAAGTGTTTTTAGTATAACTTACTTGCTTGTTATGCCTTCGTGTAAACTTGATGCAAGATTTGAGATAATTGTTTTTTTTTCCACCTTTGTACAAACAACATTCATGGAGTGACTAGGATAATGTTGACTTAAGGACATTTTCTCCCATCTCAGTCACCGAACTCTGGAACTCTTCCCAAAAATGTAGTATCCCTTACCACTCTTCTCCTGATCTGCTGCTCAGTTTGGTTGGGCAGCCTGATTCAAGCAGTGCATGGGCACCTTCCACTTCTTAATGATCAACTTCACCAGTCTCAAAGATGTATCAGTGATCTTTGAAATGTTTTTCATACTCATGTCCTGATCCGCTCCTTTTTACAACTTCATCCCTGAGTTGTTTTGAAAGCTCCTTGTTCTTCATGGTTGAAGCTTTGTTTGAAATTCACTACCTGATTGTGTGACCTTACAGATACAGGTGTATTTATTCATAAATCATTTGATGCAGAAATTGTACACAGAAGCCACTCAACTAATTATAACATGGTTTGCTATCTTAATTTTGTGCAACTAAATTAATTTAAGTGTTCCACGGCAAAGGGTTTACATACTTATTTGAATAATTGTGACTTGTTTTTTTTTCTTTCATATCACGTTTTTGTTTTGTTTTTTTAATGTGTGGAATAGGTTATGTATACAACAAATATGAATTGCTTCTTCAATTTAGTGTCACGATTGCAAGTTTTAAAGCAACAAAATGTGAAAACTGCAATGGATTGAGTTCTTTTTCAGGCACTTTAAATATATCTCTAATTTATGGCATTTTTTAAAAAAGGCTTTTCTGTTAATAGAGCAATTTACTAATTCAGTTCTTAACTTATTTTTTCATCTTGTGTGTTACAATGAGACTTCTGAGGAATATTATTGATGTGCTTTGACCAACAGATGGAGCCCTGCACACACATGCAAAGCTTTAATTTACTTTACTAGCAGAAAAGCTTTTCGATATTTTAGATTTTGACTTAATATGGGTACATTAATGTGTTTTTTTAATATTTTAGCACAAAAATCTTCTTATGTAGACTTTTCACTTGCAAAATGTCTCCTATGACAAAAAAAAATGAAAACTGTCCTTGTTATGTTCATTGCTGTAGGACATGCTAAAGAACACTCCTAAAGGCCACCCTGACAGGCTGCCTCTGCAGATGGCTCTGACTGAACTAGAAACACTGGCAGAGAAACTGAATGAGCGGAAGAGAGAGGCAGACCAGCGCTGTGAAATTAAACAGATAGCCAAAGCCATGAGCGAGCGCTATCTCAATAAGGTACACAGGCCTTATTTGTTTTTAAGATCGTGGCTTTTTAGTGAATGCAGGCTTTGCGGTACATGTAATTCTGGTGCAAAAGATTGATTTTTTTAAGCATTGTGTTATGCAGTTTTAATTTAATGCTTTGCACACAACCTAATATGATTCTGCTTTTCTTCTCTTATCCTGTTTATGGACCACTGTTGTGTTGATCAAACTGACATGTTTACTCTTTGGAATTATGGATCTACCCCTTTATTCTCTACATAATTGAACACTTTAAAAACAAATGCTTGTAAGCCACATCCATACAGCAAAGTACAAAACCTTACTGTGCAGTATTGTATCGTGTACCTCTTGTTCTGTGGTACACATTTCTCAAGTAACACACTCAAGGCATGTTCACCAGTAAAATGTCCTTTTAAAAATAATTGTATGGCCTGATTCCTTACTTTATGCAGCTTTAGCATGTTTGGAAAAGAAGACTGCACTCACTGATTTCTGCTCCTCATCTTTTTTGGTGGGCTGCTTCAGCTATGAGGTTGGGTGTTGGAAATTAGCAAAATGTTTTTTTCACTGTTCGCAGCGTATCAGTTTTTGCTTCATAATTTAACCTCTGGCTTAAAGGTTTCTATTAATGTCCGTGATCCTCTTCGTAATGGTTTGTGAATGCAGCTCCTGAGCAGTGGAAGCAGGTATCTGATTCGCTCGGATGACATGGTGGAAACTGTTTACAATGAGAAGGGAGAAGTGATCAAAACCAAGGAGCGCCGCCTGTTTCTTTTGAACGACGTGTTAATGTGCGCCACTGCCAACGTGAGGTAACGCCCCATTTTCACAACAGAGAGCTAGGGTCCAGTGCACCACATTTTTAGGTCCATTTATATGGAGAAGTTTATGAGTATGTCTACAGTTTTGGCTTCAAAGGCTAAAAGTAAACCAGACAAAGTGAATCAGTAACTTAACACCCCATCTCAAAAGCATTCAAGAAACGTGTTTCGGACACATATAAGATAAGATCACTTTATTGACTATATACAATTTCTTGTATTAGGAATTTGTATTTTCATGTACCTCAACTTGCTCTCCATGAGACACACAGACAGGGAGAGAAGCTTGAGGTCAGACCTCAGGGTCAGCCATTTATACAGTGCCCCTGGAGCAGTTGGGGTTAAGGGCCTTGCTCAGAGGCCCTACGGAGTAGGATTCCTCTGCCAGCCACGGGATACGAACCGGCAACCTTCTAGCCACAGGTGTAGATCCTTAGCTACATAACCACCACACCGCCCCTAATATAGTAGTATTTGGTCCATTTTCCAGCCTTTACAAACAAGATGTTTTCTTTCTCTTTAGAAGCTGGGGGATGTAAGCCAAAACATTTGTCTGGAAGGTGTGAACTCGTGCATGTGGTGTTTTAATGCCTTTTTTTGTAACTAAGGGCCGTATTGATAAAGAATGTATCACTAGAATAGAGCTCTGCCTTCTTTAATAAGCAAAGACATAGTATAGTAACTCTGAAATGTTCAGGTGGCTTTATTAAGCGTCATTTTATATTCTTTTTCTCCGAGTTGACGCGTGGTAAATTTCCTTCGGCAGAATATGTATGTATGGAAATGGCTCTGAGACTGTCCTGTGCTCTTGTAGATCACACCCTGAAGGCAGTGGGGCTGTCCCTTCCAGTCAGAAGTTCCTGCTAAAGTGGAGCATGCCTCTGAGCCACGTGGATGTAGTGGAATTTGGCTCCAGTGAAGATATGGGGGAGAACGTCCGATTCCCCCCACAGCACTCTGGAGAGAAAGTGGTTCTCAATGCAAAACCAAGTACGTACAGCTGAAGTTTGATTTAAAGACAATTAATCGGCATGGAGATTACAGTATGTTCCAGTCTTTTTGCAGCCAGCATCATTTGTACTACTTTTTGTGGAGAAAATAAAACTTAGGGTTTAGTTCTGTTGTTTTTTTGCATCAAATTTTGCCTTTTGATTTTATAACTGAGCAATTCCCTGACCTGTCTTTTATATCAACCAGTGTTTAGTCCATACAGTGCCATTTCAAGCCTGGGCTATATCTTTCACTAAACCAACACTGCATTATTGATCTCCAAACTGATCTTTGCTAGAATGTGGTGTCCTCAGGTTGCCATTCAACAGTGGGCCTTGAC
This sequence comes from Atractosteus spatula, assembly GCF_055471065.1. Classification (NCBI taxonomy): domain Eukaryota; kingdom Metazoa; phylum Chordata; class Actinopteri; order Semionotiformes; family Lepisosteidae; genus Atractosteus; species Atractosteus spatula. The sequence continues at coordinate 63,201,083 of NC_142707.1, forward strand.
AGACTGCTTAAAGCTTGCAGTTGTCATTAAAAAAGACATTGCCTCTCCAATTAGTGTTATCATTTCTGTAAGGAGCTCAAAGTGTGTCCAGTGATGTATGGCTCTGAGAGGTAGGCAAGTTGGATTGAAAGTCTTCCCCTTCTCCTTGTGCTCTCCAAAGACTGGGGCAGAAAGCTAGGATGATTAATAATGGCACATTCAGAATTTGGATGGAAAAATAGAATACTAACTGGCAATTCCAAATTTAAGAACACATTCTGTACTATTCCCACCATATCTAAGTTTGCTCTTAAAAATGTGTATGGACATATCACTGAAACTTATTGCGCATTTAATTATAGCCTCAAAAATGTAGTGAACATTTTTTTACCATTCCATAAGAAAACATACATTTAAAATATAAATGAGTTTGTAGTTCACAGATTATTTGGGATTTCACAGCATATTTTGCTTCAGTACTATAATTTGTCCTCAGATTCTGTTTCAGTCTGGTTTTCATTTGTTAGAAGTAATTTCCTTTTGGAGCTCTGAGTTATTGTGATGAGGCAAAAAGACTGCTGAGCCTTGAAATGCAGAGCCAGTAAAATCAATAGCTTTGCCAGTGGTAAACCCATTTGCAGATTAACTGTTGTACTAGCACCTTTGAAACATTGATGATAATCAAATAATTACAGCAATTACTTTCACTCCATAGCAAATCCCAAGAGATTTTAACTCAGAGACATGATTCTTTAGGTTAATGTAGAGTTACGTTCTAATTTTAATGTAAGTTTGAATGTCTAGCTGCAAATTTCAGCACTTCTGATGTTTTTTTCTTCTATGACACGATTTATCTCTTCTATAAATGAAAACAATATATACAAATATTTTGTAAGATACAGTACTTGTTTTAAGATTTTCATTATTATTGATTTATTTGTCTGACATCTGTATTCAAAATGACTTATATTTGTACCCTTTCATATAGTTGGGTTAAGTTTAACATATTACGCCTAATATGAAATTTCCTTGCTTAACAGTACAACAGTAGTGTCTCACCTGGGAACCCACAACCTTCCAGCTTACAAAGCTGGGAACACCAAACACTGCTCCACAATACTCATGAATACAGTATTAAACAAATAAAAACCGTACTGAGAATATATGCTTAATCAGCACCTTCAGGGACGTTTGTAGTGCTTGATACAAATCTTTAAATCTTTATTAATAATAATTAAATCTGATTATATTAACAGTTTCATACTTAATGCCTTGAATTACAGTCCAGTAGTTAAGGAAAAGAGTCGGTTTCCAGTGCAGTCCTGACTGTCTTTGGTCTGCTTTCCTAATGGACTTGTCAGTGCATATTTCACATCTAATTGGATTAAGCTGCTTTGGATAAAAGCATATTTAGCATGAATAATCCTTAATTTAATTTTCTTTTTATTAAATTTCAGTGTTAGATCTTCACACTATATTGGAAACTTCTGCCATGGTCTTCCACGTTCCGCTCTATATGATCTGTGGTAATCAGGAACAGTTTTTCTTTAGCTTGACATATGTTGCCTGTGATCCGTTGCTGTCTTTCCCACGCTTCCATGAAGCACAAAGCACATCTTTTTTGAATTATAGTGTCTTTTTAACAACTGTGAAAAATATGAAAACTCTGTCTCAGCAAACGTCATGCATGGCATTCACTTAATGAAGTTATTGGTGTAATGGACATCATCACAGGATCATAATTGGACTTTATGTTTTGCGTAAATGAGCACTTGTGTCCTAAATGAGAATCTAAAACCAAATCCACTTGTAGTTTATAACACAGACCCTGAGTAATTTTTCTCTCCTGTCTGTGGCTCTGGTTAAATGACTGTGTTGCTGCTCAACAAACCTCTCACATAAGAAATGTTAAACCAGAAATACATGAACTCGTATCAGGTGTCACAAAATCTTAATGCGGCTTGTTGTGGGTTATGCTCAAAGCCTACAATCCCCTTTATTTGTGTTATTCTGCATGCTACAGATTTTTCTTATATACCGTGAGTTTTTGTTTACTTTTTTATCTTCTTGCTGCTAGTAGAATTGAGCCATTGTGCTGTCATTTTGAATTGCATTTAGTAAAATTAAATGTGGAAGTGCATTTGTCTTACTTGCCTTTTCATTAATGAATAAGCTAAGAGCATCCCTTCATTTTTTAAGCTTTTTTCAATGTAAGTGGTGTGCCATTGGCCAGTGTAACTTAATTACTGTTGGGTACATATTCCTTATTTATTAGCTACATGTAATGTTGAGATAATACACTGTGTAACTCTTGGTTGGCTGTCTTACTAGAGCCTGTCTTCTTCAATGCATTTGATATTGAGCTGAGTTAGAGGTTTGGCATTCATGTGTTGAGCAGATAGCTGGAGCCATAGGACATGCAGTCATGACAGTACAGTGGTCTGTGATGTTGGTCAGCAGACTATGTAGGCACCGGCATAGAAAAGGAGAAGGTCTTTACTGGAAGATATGCTTTTCACCTTAAAGAAATAATCAACCTGAACTATCAGGATGGAAGTGACACATAACAGTTTTGCCACCTTGCAGCACCAGAAGCTAAGCAAGGTTAGTGCTGTTAGTGATGAGGGTTGTCCTGTACTTAGCAGTAAGTAGTTCCTCTATATGAACCTGGATTTCCAAACCATGGTCCCGGAAAAACTTTTAAGCATTTACCTGGAGGCATTGTCTTTCAAATGAGTCTTTAAACAAAAGCCCTGACTACATGCCCACAGATGGGTTACATGGCACTGAAAGGAATTACTATTTAATCTGGAGCTGAAGAGCTGGTATTTTAATATTAATAAATATACAGAGGGTAATATAAATGTCACCTTATGAGGAGGCCGTATTTAGATTTTATGTGGATGTGCACTTGAAATCATAGGAAAGTGTGGCATAATGTACATGCTTTACCTACTGCAATAACTCAACCAGAAATTTTAAAAGAGATTTTAAGCCACAGATTTGGAATTTGAGCAATGAAATATTTTTTCTCATCAGTTTTTTTTTTTTTTGAAAGCTGATCTCTTTCAAAGCCTCCCAACCCACTCTCTGAACCACTGACCTGGGAGTCCTACTGATTCAAGCTCCTCAGACTCCAGCATCTGTGGTCACTGCAGGATCTTGGGCTCTGAGAGGAGCACATCTGGCTTACGCCTCTGCCTTGAAACAGTGGTTCTGCTAATACCATGACATGTTCTACATGTTGTGCATGGCACTGTCTCTGTTTTGTCCCTCACAACTGCGACATGTGTCAATACACAGGTACAGTAGTAGATGCAGCTGACCAGTGGACTTATTAAGTATCATAACTTTCATCTTAACTTTTGAGGTGGGGACTTGCAAGGAAAAACAATATTTGACATTGGATTGACATTGGATATGAATATTTTTAAAACAAAATTGAAGTTTACACAGAAATATGTTATTTATAGTCTTTGTTTTGTTTTCCTCACAGAAGATGGAAATGTTGTGCCCAATGTAGCCTCTTCCACCCGGGCTTCCCATTTTGTATCTCTAGTTTACGTTTTCATTGTCTACATAAAGCGTGATGCATTTGTCTACTGACAGGTGTTTGCCCAGTCTTGAGTTTGATCTAAATTATCTGTTTGGTCTAAGTTTCATCCTGTTTTGGTATCATCTGCAAACCTCACTGATTTACAAACTATAGCAGAATCTCGACTCTTTGATAGAATTTAGGAAGATCAGTGGTCCCTGTACAGAGTTTTGCTGTACTCCACTTCATCACCTGAGCATACACTCCTTATTTGCACTCTCATTAATTTAAACCAATTCTCAATCCAAACACACACATAGTACCAAATGCTTTCTACCTATAATTATTAAAAGCCATCTAAACATTTGATCTGTGTGTAGGCCTAACTGTTGTTGCCTGTTCAAAGAACTCTTAAGACCTTTGTTATGCAAGACCTTCCTTTGCTAAATCCATTTTGATCATCCCCTCTCATTTCCTGCAGCTCCACTTCCAGTGCTGTCGTAAGGAGGAACTGGATTTTAGGTTATTTCACAGGTGTAGAAACGTAACCCAAGTCATTAATCACAGGTTAGAGGAATATTTTGTAGGCATTACAATTTGTAACCTATCTCTGGGAAGACTGTGATTACATTTGTGTAAAGTACATTAGAAAAGTAATCAATATTGGAATCCAGTAAGTGAGGCAATCAATAGGTTATAGGCTGCCATAAATACTAAGCACTGCTGTTCAAGAGCATCTGTCTTATTGTATTGAGTATAACACAGACAATGTAATGAGTGGTAAGTGAAGTAATATAAAAGGAGGTTTGGCACTGGTGTAGGACTGATTCCTTGGGTCTTCGGTTGTCTTCAGTTTGATTGTACCTTCTCTATTCTTAATTAAGGCAGTAAGACAGTAGACATAGTAAGACATATTCTGGGAGGAGAAATGGTCAGGACACCCACCAATCAATGTGAAGGTGTGTATGGGCTAAAAAGCTTTTTGCAATGAGGGATCGTGAATTCCAGTTTCACTGGGGACTTGGAAGAGCTGTGCTGAAGAAAATCTATAAACATGAAAACAATCATTGTCTTCAGACCTTCCGTCTCTCGTATGAAGTACAACTGCATGGTAGTTAAGGAGGTAGTTATGTAAATGTATTTTAATTAATGGGCAGAGACGTTAATGCCTTAATAGTGAAGTCAAGAAATGTGGATTACAAAATGAGGTTTCAGGATCCATACTAAAAGGAAAGACTGGTATTTCACACACTGGAAAAGCTAAAAAATAGTTTTTACTGTCACACTTTCAGATAAAGTAGATGCTGTTACAGAACTAAAAATATAGTTTGGAATTAAATTTTTAATAGGTTTATTCATATTTTCAAAGGCATCTGGATAGATATCTGTATCTGTATCTATTATCAAATAAAACCATTGATCATTGGTCATGTACAGTAGGTGTGTTGTAAACAATTAACACTGTGTCATAAACCATTTACAATTTACCTTTATAACATTTTTCTTATTTAAGAAAACATTACAAAACTTTACTAGTTATGTTAATAGTGCACAATTTTAAGAGCTAATGGTCAGTGTTATTCATTTTTGTGGTACTGTATGTGCTAATTTTGATGAATATTTTACTTCTATTAGATGGGGTTTGAAACAAATTACTAATTATGCTTTAAATCACTATTTCTGTTACAGTCATACTTAACCACAGGCTCAGCAAACATTTACAGTGAACACCAAGTTTAATGTGCAACACAGAAATAATGAATCAATAAGGACATACTCTTATACTTAAATTACAAAGAATTAGGACACAGTGATTTACAAGATTTGTTTCTTTCTGTAGAGTTTGTTTTTTACATGAAAATGCCATAAATATTTGCCAACTAGCAAAGTTCATATTGGTCTTCAGGACATTTTCAGGAGAGAACAGATTCGTGTATTTAACAAGATAAAGTACAAATAATTAAAATTCCTGTCTTGTAGACCATATGATTTATATCAAAAGGACTAGAGGCTACATAGGAAGTAGATTTAAAAAATAAACATTCTCACATCATGGTTTTGTTTTCTCTGTAATTGCAGAGAAAAGCTTATTTGCATCTTAAATTGTACCAGTAATAAAGAAAAAATGTTCTTTAATACTTTTAAAAGTTATATCAAAGAATGCAGATGCTTAAGCTTGTGAGGTTTTATGTTGATGTAGAAACCCAGCAATAATACTATAAATGAGATGTTTTCTGACACAGTAGCACTTTTCATTTTTAATAATTTACAGTATATGGAAGAAAATTCATTATTTAAATGAATTTTGGTTTTAGGAGTTCTCTGTGAAAAGAATTCTTCAAAGTGTGCAAACAAACAAATCCTTCTTTCCTAATTTCTTAGGGCAAAATAAAAAAGGCCCCCAAAGTGTTGGATAGAGAGGACAGCTGTGGTTACCTTGGTAACAGTGAAAGAGAATGTGTCTGCAAATAAATACGCAGAATAGCTTTTGTGCAGCTGTGAAAAACTACACTAGTCAAACAAAAGGGTGACTGGAAATCTGCTGCTTACTCGTACTGAACTGGTACTGCAGTCCAGGTTCTAGAAATATGTTTTTATTTTAGATATAATACATTACATGCGGAAGATATGCACATTTCTTACATACGGATATTCAATATACTTACAGTATATATACTTATATTCAATATTTATTTCTTATATAGCAAGACCAAAAATGTCTAATGTAGTTACGGTTGTCTTTGTCAGAGTGTATGGATTAGGTGGGAAATTGAAAAGTAAGTGTACAAAGACAGATAAGTTCCCTAATTTTTATGTATAGGGTATTTTTATCTGTATGTTCAATACCAAGTTAGTTGTTTTTCTGCACAGACTACTGTATTATTTTAAAAAAATGAAAATACATTGCTATTAGCTGTCTTCTTTGATGATCAAAACTTTATCTGTGGTCACTACATCTTCTGCTCCATAATTTATTAGCTTGAAATTGAGTCAGGACTGAAACTACCAGACAGATGTTTGAAAAGTTTAAAGATGGAATCCATTTACATAGTTAAAGTATTAAATTGTAGCCTCAACTACGGTAGGTAATTGAATTTGTGAGACGTCTTAGGGATTTTCTGTGTTCAAGTTTTAATTTCAGTTAAATTCACTAGAAAATGGTCGATGTGAATTCAAATACTTTACAAAAGCTTCTTACCTTGGTTTAGAAGAAGCTGAAACATACATGATATAAAATAGTGAAATACGTTTAGAAATATATTTAAATTTTGTTGAAAATTTCAAAAGAACATGTACATGGGTACTCTAATAATGAGCCTGATTGCTTTGGTGTTTTGTATTTTTTATTTATATTTTTGTATTGTATTTTAAAGACAAATGTCCATACACTCCTTTTCATTGTGCAGAATCGAAATTAGATATCTAAAGCTAAAATAAATTTTAGCCTTTTAAAACATTAATTCCCATATGTCTCTTTTACTTTGCTATCCAGTTGGGGTTGTTATGCATCTTTTTGACTCATTCCACTATGAATAGGTAATGAACATGGAAAGGCCCATAGCAATGACATAACTATTTGCTATTTCATTCATATACTGTATGTTATTTAAATGTTTTTTTTGCATTTCACAGATCTTTTTTATCCATTTGGAAAAGTAAAGTTCGAATTTTGTGGTACATTATGCTCTTTAAAAAAGCATGGATTGGACAGGAGATTCACCATCTCCAGGCCCTATTTCATTAGACGTTAAAATCTAAGCAAAGCCGTACCTCACGGCTCATTGGATAGAATTTCTGCTTGCATCAGTCTTGTTAGGCCAGAAAGGGCAGTCTTCCAGAACATGCAGCACTGTACTCCAGTAAAGTAGAGGTCTAGGAGGGGCAGTCTGCTAGGTCATAGTGACTTTGTGGGCGTTACACATACAGTAACTTTTCCTAAAACAGGTATTGGAATCTGATATACTGTATATCTCGTAAAAATAAAAGAAATTAAGCGGGTCTCCCCACCAATGAGATGTCATGTGTGTTTTTATCATTTTCTCGTGTCTGAAATATTATCTCCCATATTATCTCTTGTTTAATTATTTTTGAGAGGAGTGTTAACAAGTATTTCACAGTATGCAGCCTAACCTACTGAACTATAGCCATGTGAATTTCTGTTGATAGATGGCTCAAAGACATAAAATCTCTCATCAGACAATGTATAACAAAACAAAACAAATATGTTAATATAATTATTTGAAAATATGATGGTGTATATTATATATAATACAATGTAATATGTGCATTGGAAATATATGATTATATTTTATATATAAGCTATGTAAGATTTCTGTAAGATTTCTTTGTAACATTCCCTTTACAGTATATGAAGATTAGTAGAAATGTGTGATGTACAGTAGATGGACGTAGCAAAGTACTGTGTTTTTTTAAACCTTCCTGAAGGAGCTTTGGCTGAATAAAGGAAAGAACTAGCTGAATTTGTTCCCTGTTTGTGAACTTAATGACACTGTTCATCCTGTTGTGCAAATAAGTTGTATTGATCTGTTCTTTTCAATGCAGTTTAAATAATTTGTTATCCATGAGCAGTAATGGGGGATCTGCACTCACTGATACTTCACATATCCATCTGCTCATTTTTATTTCTGTAATAAATCCGTTGTGATGGCATGTGAAAACAGTCTAAGGTATAATGAGTCAGGATAATGTATTGAAACATTCATTAAATAACACAACAAACGAATTCTTTGCATAATCCATTAGGAAGTCTGTTTGCTAAATGCAATTAATGCTGATAGCAAAATAATGTATCCACTCCAATTTAACTGTACTGTAAAACAACGACAATAGTCTAATGGCCAGAAAGTTATGCCGAAAAGGATGAGGTTATTTTCAGAGTTGCAGAATGCTTAGCTGTTCTTTAATGTATATGGTGCAGGACCCATCACTAGCCTCTGGTTCTCTGTACTAACCACAAGAATTTATGGTCTTTCAGTGTCAAAGAAAAGGTAAATCATTACCAGATAATGAAAGGCGTCACCAATAAATCTGTCCTCTGCTTTCCAATTTGGGATATACATGGAAACTTAAGCAGTCTTTTGTAACCAAGGCAGAGAGCTTTACAATGATCACTTTGTAGCCTGATTTCAATTACCATGCTGGACACATTGAGAGTTCGCGTTTGAGCAGCGTTTGGCTGCTGCAAAGCACAGTGTGGTTAAATAACGGTTTTTAAATGAGTGTTCCTTAGGCTTGAAAAGGTTTCCCTTGGTAAAAGAGGCATGGTACATTTGTTTGTGCAAATGTGTAGATGAATCTTTGTGCATCACAAGGACCAAGTACGTCTTTCTCATCGATTTGTATCATTGGAAGTGAATGATTTGTTGCTTCACCATACGTCTGATGCAAGGTAGTATTTTTTTTTTGTACCATAGCCCCGAAAACATTCAGAAAGTACATTTTGTTTAATGTCATAAAAAAGGGAAATAGATTAAACAGATGCTGTTCAGTCTGGTGAACCCACAGTGTTGGCTCTCATGCCAATTAATGTCATTGCTCTTGCAGTGGTGTTGTGGTTTTGGGAGAGACAAGTGCCAAGGGTGAAAAAGTTCCCACCCGTTTAGAACTGTGCAGCCTTTCCATTAGCGGGGCCTCATGCAGTGGGAAACGAAAACAAGCCAAAAATGGCAAACATGAGGGTTTCTTTCATAATTGGCATCTCGTAACAAGCACCTTCTGTGGGTCTGACAATCATTTGAATCTAATCATAACTTTTGCTAATAACATCTGTTGCTTTACATTTTAGATGTCAAAGTGTGATTATGTCTCCGTTTTCTCAATGACAGCAAAAAACAAAATATGCTGAAGAAGCATGGTAAATTTGTGTCATATTAGGCTTATTTCACAGCATATGTCACTGACCTCCCAGGATCATTTTTACTAATCTGTTTAGCAAAATATTTCAGTATGTACTGAACCACTTTAGAAATGTAACATAATTTCATCCATCCATTTTCTAACTGCTTCTTCCAGTTCAGAGTAGCAGGGGAGCTGGAGCCTTTCCTGACAAGTAACCGGTACAAGGAAGGGTACACCCTGGATGGGACACCAGTCCATCACAGGGAACACACAGACACGCACAAACTCACACACAGGGCTAATTTTCCCAGGAACCAGTTAACATACAAGTATGTTTTTGGAGTGTGGGAGGAAACCAAAGCACCTGGAGAAAACCAACGTGAAAACACACAGATGGCACCCCAGGTCTGAAAGTGAACCCAGTGCCATAGCACTGCAAGGCAGCAATGCTAACCATTGTACCACCATGCCACCCACACAAAACTCCATCCCTCATACTTAGTTATGCAGTGCTAACCTGAGTATGATATATTGAAAGGTTGTTAGATTGCCATATAGAATGCTAGAGCTCATGTCCTCTAGTTTGTTACCTTGTGAGTGTTCAACAAGTGTAACAACACATACTCTACATTGCTGTGGAGAAGTCTTTGACATTTTGCTTTGGTTATTGTTTAACATGAGATTGTTTTCATCTTTATGTAGAATGCAGAAACATATTTCTGTGGCACAGTAAGGGATGTTTTAACCTTTTTGTCTTGAACTAACTACCATTTTGAATTTGAACTTAATCCTAATCCGCATGTATGTTTTTGAGGTATAGAAAACAGTTTCCTAGCTTTATTGATATTTAGAGAAGGGCAAATGACATTAATGAGAAGAAACACTTGTCAGAAAATCAATTAGAATTAATTAGTACAGTAAATATAATGGAATAGTTGCTATAGTGTTTCATATTTACTTCTCATGTATAGTTTACTTTGAGGTGTCCCTCCAGTTATTGACGTTTCAGATCAGCCTTAAAAATGACTAAACGACTCATCTCTTCTCACTCAAACAAAACTGTATTAACAGGCGACAGTGCTAGAATTGTAGAAAGCATTTAGTAGTGATTAAATTGTTGTGCTTGTAATGTATACTGCATTCCCTATATTGTAACTAATGATTGTGTCTAAAATGTCTGAGGCATTATTCGCAACACAAAACATAAAAAAGACAGTACTGTATGTGTATAAAGGTGCTGTATCCATGCACAAAAGACTGCAGTCCTTAACAACACTGCAGTTGCACAGTCATGGCTCATGGCAAGAGTACGAGAGAGCACTCTGGAAATGTTGCTGCTAAAAATGCAGCCAGATTTACTCACTAGGGCTCCCAGTGTCCATCAGTAAATCACTAGAATCTACCAATGTTGCCATGAGATATCTATACATAACTTCTGCTACATGACAGGTCTTCAATGTTCTGCTTAGTTTTATAGTCTTTTTTTTTCTCCCTATCTGTCACAGGTAAACTGTACATGGGACCAGGACAATTGTACCAGGATTTGCAGAATTTAATTCACGATCTAAATCTTGTTAACCAAATCACACACATGATTGGAAGTCTGAAAGGGCACTATCAGGTAGGTAAACAGAGCTACAGGCCTTCTGTAAAATGTCAGTTTCCAACAGAATCCTTTCAGTGTCTTTTTACAGAAGAGGTAATAAATATAATGTTTTACTCTGATTTAAGTATTACATCAAGTGAACTTGTTAAGTGTTTTGTCTTTTCTGGATATCGGTTATTTTGAAGCTATTCTGACAATGCTTTCACTGTACGAATGGGAACAGGTTCAAAAGTTAAAAACATTAATTGTTTATCACGTATTTTATGTATGCATGTAAGAATTCCCTTAAAAATCAGATACGACACCACAGTGATGAGACTGAGGTTCAATCTATTACAAGAGCCCTGCTGCCCTTGTTCAGTGGCCTGTATTTCCAGAGTTTTTCTCATGGTAGATAACTCAAAGGTAATGGCATTCAAATTCATGATCTTTATATCCATCGTGTACATTTCCAGCATCTAAATGGAACACGATTCTTGGTGCTTGTTTCCATGGGTGTTTTAAAGGAGCTGGCTGTAGCACAGTCTGGCACTGTGTTAATGTTACTGGCGCCTATGGCCTGTCACTGAAAAGATTTGTCTGGAACTGTGACCCAGCAGGGAAGAGCCCCCAAACTCTGACAAATATTGTTCTACAGCTGTGCGGACTGTTTTGCCCTGTATTGTATGTTTAATAAGAAAATGTTTTTACAGCGTAGCTTTTCTGGTCCCTTCAGAGATCAATCAAAATGGCAGTGGGCAAACTGTGTGGAGGCCAAAGTTTCTGCGGGGAACATGTGCTTTGTATAACTGAATTAAGTTTAAAAGGTCAATTTTTGTTAGATATTTTAAGCTCTGAGCACCAGATATTTTTTCTAGGCATATACATATTACGTAATCTTTCTGAGCATTTTGTATTTTTTTTATATTTCTAAGAGGGCAGAAACCAGAGATGAGGTTGAGAAGAACAAGCACAGCTCCGTTCCTCTCTTCCTTTTCTTCCTCTAGACAGATTGTTGCCTTGTGAACACTTGTTGTAGTGCTTTCGTTGTAACTTGGCTGTGAAATCTTCCGTTTTTAGAATGTAAACCAAGCCGTTGCTCAGGACTGGATCTCGGGACTCCAAAGACTGATCTTTAAAAAGGAAGAAGAGATCAGAGCAGCAGATCGCTGTAGGATCCAGTTACAGCTCCCCGGGAAGCATGACAAGTTAGTCCCCAATTCTGTGAACAGACAGTTGTGCAGATATTAGAACTTTTTCAGGATAAAATCTAGTTCAGTTGTTGTGCAGGATTAGCTGTTTTTTGTCATTACTGCAGGTGTTTTTTTTTTAATTGTTCGTAGTACACAGCGCAGTTCATAGGAAATAAATACCATGCTGTAAGAACATTACAAATGAGACATTCTCTAAAACAACATTACAAATGAGAGGAGGCCATGCAGCCCATCTATCACATTTGGTAGGTAGTAGGATTCGTGGACCTGATCCATCTGTTTCTTGAAAGAAGCCAGGGTATTGTCTTAACCATCATGGCTGAATGACTTCTTCCATACCCCCAAAACACTAAACATTTTGATAAAATTATATAAAAGGAAATGCTTCATTAATAACCAGTTAACCTTGGATTCTTTTGCAGATTTGATCTATTTAATAGAATTACAAAAGCACCAAAATATCCTTTGTTTCCTTGTCTAAGTTTATATTGAGAGTTGCATTTGTATATGATCATTTAGAACCGAGACCTACTGTAGAAGTGACCGAGCAATTTTATATGACCTTAAGACCCTTAAATTGAGTACTCCAGAAACAATAGTTGTTCCATATTCCTATAACCCTTTGGGTAAAGAAGTGCCTCCTGATCTAATTTTAAATGCACTTGTACTCTATATCCAGAAAAGGAACAAGTAATAGGTTTATTCCATGGTGAAAGGAGAAGAAAGAAAGCACAATTTTTCGGCTGTTCCCTCACACCCGAAGATGGCTCCACAGCCGAAATGTTGTGTTTTCTTTCTTCTCTTTTTAGCATGGAATAAACCTATTACTTGTTCCTTGATCATATGATGCCTAGAAAGCTGACATTGTGAATGTCTGGTGCTGGGGTAGACTCCAGGTTTGGGGAAAAAAAACAATGATGCTTTTGTCCCTTTTCCTGGCAGGTCTGGAAGGCCTACATATTTCACAGCGGTGTTTAATACATTTACTCCAGCTATCAAGCAATCCTGGATCAGTAATTTACAGATGGCAAAATTGGCTCTCGGTATGTCTTTTCTATCTAAGGCAATTCTACATACATGTCCTTTTCTCCCTTGTAGATTGGTATATATTTATATCTGCAGGACAAATACACTGCATTATTTTGCATGCTCTGTTATGTGTTATTAATACATAGGTTATGAAAGGTCATATAAAAACATTTAATTGGTTTTAAGAATTTTAAAATCCAGCAGTGCTGTTTCCTGTCTGGTGTGTAGTGTTTCTTACAAGAAAACAATGCAGCCTTGAAGTCAAATGCTTTTGGACAACATGCTCTTGGCACTTCTTACTTGTCCGCTATTCAAAATGTAAAAGTAACTGTGGTGGAAATAAATATATTGGTGCTGCATTTAGAAAAAATATGTATCGCTTTACGTTAGCATGATTATTTTGTTACTGAAAATGTCTTTTGTGTTTTTCTGCAGCATCACCTTATCCATGAATTTTAGTTTATGCATGCTGTTTGTTTGAAATGTCTAAAAAGCAGCCATGGGCCTCATATTATGTTATGTTAGTCTGTGTCATACATGTAGTTTTTGTAATTTCTTCAAATCAAATTGCCAAACCTAAGACTAGTAAACATTATCTGTTTTTTCACAAGTCATGTGAATATCATGTTAATGTCATTACTGTATATAAGACTATAGAGAGTTTCCATATTAATATTTCTATTGAAGTTACACAAAAATAATTCATTTTTGTAGAACTCCATGGTACATCTGTTCACAAATTATTCAGAATTTCCAAGTAACTGTGCAGCAGTAGCACGGAGAGTGCATCATTAAAGGTCTGAGAATCTGAAGACCACTGGTGGCCAAAATAGAAGTGGTAAAAGTGGTAAATTAGCATTACTGATACTCTCCATTTATTTTGGTAGTTTGGCCAAGATTCAGATGGGAGAACTTGTTTTATCTGCTGTTTTAAACTCAGTTGTCCAGAAAGGAGTAACTTTGTGAGTTTTAAGGTGTAACTTTTTAAACACCGGTGCTTTTTGGAAATGTTTGCTGAATGTCTTAACAAGCTATTTTAATAGCTTTATTTTTTGTTTTTGTTTTTGTTTTTGTAAAATGGAGACTGTGTTACCAAGATAAAATATCTTAAAAAATGAAATGTTTCTCTTCACAGAAGATGATAACCTGCAGGGCTGGTTCCTTGCAGAGGATGATGGGAATCAGATCAAAAAGCAGAAGCATCCTCTTCTCCTCAGACAAATGCCTGTCATTATGTCTAAACTCCAGGAGTTCAAGGTAGATTTGTTCTCATCTTCAGTAACCTAATGCTGTAATGGTAATATTCCAAATTAAAGAGAAAATAATCCAAAAATAAAGGATTCCACTGACTAATTTACTTAATACTGTATATGACCATATCCCTAGAACATTTTTAGTATTAATGATCACTTTTGAATTGGAGTTTCTGTGGCATAATCATTAGTAGCTGCTCTTGCCAGTGGCGGTTGACAGTTAACTACTTAGCATACAGTTTTGGAAATGGTTGCCTAGTGTAATAGCTTCATCACCATGGGAACACAACTACTTTGCTTGGTCTTGCTCAGGAAAAAAATGTTAAAAACTGTTTATAACTGGCATTGGGAACCAAATTTCCATTTATTCCAATTACTTTTTTTTCTCATTTTGATGGCTTATGGTAGTTTTTTTTTCAGACATGATACAAACTTAACATTTTGGTTTTGTATGCAAATTACCGATCTTGGAGTGTATCCTTTCTTATCATTAGAAATGTCTGAAGAAGTGTTAGTTGTAGAATGACAGTGTTTGCATATAATTCAGGCTTTGTCTTTAATACAGTTACACATTCTAAAGAAGCTGAAACAATAATTATAATAATTCCTTATTTATATGCAGTAGCACGTTAGGGAGCACTTTGCACACAGAAGAGGATCCACTTCATCCACCTCTGAAGGACACTGAAGCGCACGTACCACTTTAGGCATTGTGCATCAGCAGCCTCACACCATAACAGGCCCAGAGGGCAATTGAAAAAATGCTTCACCAATTAAATTACAGGAGAACTTTAGGAAGGCCGGGTTTTATAAGCCCAGGGAATTTAGGCAATTTAGCAACGATTTTTTGTTAACCATGGAAGCTTTAGTGACCAAAGAGCCAAGACCTCTCATCCGATGCACAATACCTAATACCGTCAACATTCTGGTCTGAAGTGGAGAACACCACCTCCTGTTTACCAATATCACTTCCAGCTGCAAGTGATGTTGCTAGTTTTCCTTGGAAGTCTTTCTTAGGCCCAGTCTTGCATAGCTTCTGAGATCTGGTGAAATCTGGTTTAGACCTGCCTGAGAAATAGGCATTTTCCAACAGCTTGATCAGATTCGTTAAAATGCATTCAGCTATGTTCAAATTGTAAGTGAAACACATTAAACATACAGCTGTTGAAAATAAAACACTTCTTATAAAACAATATTGTTTCCCCACTTCCTTTTGGGTTACATAATAGTGCTTTTTCAGCTGAGTTATTTTAGTTCTGATTCTTCTTGCACTTAGCAGTTAGAATATTTTGCATTTTATAAATTCAAAATTCAATTCACTTTTCTTTCTTTGCCATTGTCTATGGTTTAATCTCAACACTCCTGTATCTTGTCCATATCTTGTTCACACAGTATACTGTGAGCTCTTAGCAGTGGTTACTACAGTATATGGTTACTATACAGGGACGTGTATGTCGCACATGAAGCCATTTCCTGGAAGAACATTTTCTGACAATACAAGTCCGGCATTCACAGGTTTTAACCACTTTGCAAAGTGGACCTAATACCTCATAGATGGTACAAAGTGAAGCTAGATACCAATCCCTTGTGTAGTTGTGTCTGGGGCT